>NC_089793.1:10717823-10725323 GCF_040412425.1 Macrobrachium rosenbergii | reverse complement strand
AGACATGTGTTGGGTAATTTATATTGTTCACTTTCGTAATACACGTCTGCTTGGCACTTCATGCACATATATGTTACACTGGTATGTATGCGCACGCGCATGGACCCTTTGTTAACTGACAATTTAATGGAAAAGAAAAGAAAGTTACGTGACCTCTGTTGCCTTATATATACACTCGCATGTTTTTTTTTTTAATCCTGAATTTAGATTACCGTAAATAGTGAGATTACGGGAGAACTGTAATTTTTTACTGTAATATCAAGCTGATTCAAAAGATACCAAATTTAAAACTTCGCCCTACTGTCGGCCATTATTAATACTGCCTCATGAACGATAAATACTGTACACGCCCCGCGACTATTAAAACTTAAGGTTGTCCGCTTGGGAAAAGGAATTGTTTGAAAAGAAAAACCATTATCTTGTGCACCTAATGCTCTGTCTCGCTTGGAAGAGGGGTTGGGGGGAAAAGAAAAAATAACGTTGAGGAAAAGATAAACTACATCGCAGGAAAATGTTAATGTATTTGAGGAAGTCACTGGGACCTCGTTCGTTCGTTCTTATTTTCTCTTCCTGAAGCAGTAGCGACACCTTCGATATGTT
This sequence comes from Macrobrachium rosenbergii, assembly GCF_040412425.1. Classification (NCBI taxonomy): domain Eukaryota; kingdom Metazoa; phylum Arthropoda; class Malacostraca; order Decapoda; family Palaemonidae; genus Macrobrachium; species Macrobrachium rosenbergii. The sequence goes on along the minus strand of NC_089793.1, from coordinate 10,724,723 downwards.
ACACAAACGCACGCCCGCACCATAAAGGCACTGATATATTATATACAATATATATATGTATATATATATATATATATATATATATATATATATATATATATATATATATATATATATATATATATATATGTATGTATGTGTATGTATACACACTTAAGTTGATTAGGCTGTGTTTTATGTTTTTATATATATATATATATATATATATATATATATATATATATATATATATATATATATATATTTATATATATATATATATATATATATATTATACACGCACACACACGCTTGAAAGCAGTTGATGCACACGGTAAGGTAGTGCAATAGAAATAAAAAAAGGGAAGAAAATAAGAATAAAAAAAAGAAAAAAAAAGAGGAGAGGAAAAAGAGCCTCACACACACTTGACGTGGGGCCGTTTTTCTTCGTCCAGCCACAACAATTAATTTTTGGTCGTCACGTGCGGACGCCCAGGAAGACGAATAGCTGCTCCCCGACGACGACGACGACGACGAAGACGACGATGAAGGAGGCGGCGACGAAGTCTCCTCTCTCTCTCTCTCTCTCTCTCTCTCTCTCTCTCTCTCTCTCTCTAGCCACCACACTTCAATTCACTTAAGGAAGAGGAGGAGGTGGTAGAGAAAAGGCTGAGAAAAGACGCATCTTAACAAACCCCCTCCCTCCTACCCTTCCCTAACCCCCTCCCTCCCACCCCCTCTCCTAACCCTCTCCCTCTCCCCTTCCCTAACCCGGCCCCCTCTCCTCCCACCCTTCAATCAAGGGTGTCTTCGTTAGGGCTTTCTTTGTTGCAAATTTTGTTTTTCAAAATAATTGTGAATGCTTTTGTAATTTGTTTCAATATAAAGGAGTAATTTCAAACAACATCTTAATGTTCTTTAATAGCAGTTGAAACAACACACTCCTGTGTTTAGGTGTGTATATATATATATATATATATATATATATATATATATATATATATATATATATATATATATATATATATATATATTCTTTATACATATATAATTTCTCTCTCTCTCTCTCTCTCTCTCTCTCTCTCTCTCTCTCTCTCTCTCTCTCTCTCTCTCTCTCTCTATATATATATATATATATATATATATATATATATATATATATATATATATACACACATACACACTTACACACACATACATGCATATATACCGAAGAATTTATAATCCACTTCAGTTCTTTTTCCAAATTGTAAAAAAAAAAAAAATAACAATAATCTTAGCGTCATTTTCAAGAACATATTTCATACTTGGCTCTGTTGTCCGTTAGAGAGAGAGAGAGAGAGAGAGAGAGAGAGAGAGAGAGAGAGAGAGAGAGAGCATGTTTCGCCTTCCATTTCCATCTTGTGGTTTTTGTGGGATATGAGGGCGGACGGCTGGGAACTGCCTTGACCTTTCTTGACACGGAGGAGGGACTTGTAGCACTTGGATGCTGACATTTAAGAAGGCGAGGACCCCACTAATTATTGGGGTTTTATTGTATAATTGATTTTTAGATTGTGTGCTTTATTGTTGCTAAAGTTATAAGGGGGTGGGGCGCAGGAATTCTTTTAGAATTAACCATAGACATTATTATTCTATATTTTGCATTGATTAATATTATAGTCAGCTTTGTCAGTATTATTATTCTTATTATTGATGGCACAAGGAAAGACCTTCGGTAGTTATTTGAGATAATATTGATGGGTTATTATTATTATTATTATTATTATTATTATTATTATTATTATTATTATGAGTGAACTGCAAGAGGTTTTATTCTAGAAGTACTATAATATTTTTTTCGCTGTAAGGGAAATGTCAGTAGTAATCCACTTTCCTTTATTTACTGTTGCAAAACTTGCGCTGGACGTTATTTTTTAATTTGTTTTTATTTATCTATTACTGTTTATAATATTGTTGCTGCCGCCATTGTTATTAATGGTGATGTAGCAATTGCGTCGTGTTCGTTTTTCCTTTGTAATACTTGTTCATCATCTGGATATTTTTGAATACCAAAAAATAGTCGATTTCTATCAAGTATATCCTTTGCTCGACTTCCTTTCTGTCGTATTTTAATAGCTCGCCTTTTGTATTTAATTCCCTAGGTTATCCTTCATTTATCATTGTGTTTTTGATGCGACGGATATTTTTTCTCTAAAATAACTTGATAATATCTCGAAATGTTTCGTTTTGTCTCTCGGATGAAGGACTTTGTGCTCGCCCTCACGCTCGCACCGACTGAAACAGATCTCTTTGTTTCTTTTTCTCTGTCTTCAGATGACTAAATTGTTTTATTTTGATAGAGCAACCCTCTGTGAATTTAATACTGAATTGTGCAAGTAGGAGGGAAGATTTTGCAAGAAATTTTATTAGTTATGCACAGGGCGATCTTTGTCTTGCTCGGTTCAGGAATGAAAAAACTGCAGAGTTGCAGTTTATTGTGAAAAACACTATTTTTTTTTTAATGAGGAATTGCTCCAAGTATATCCTTTGGAAGAGAAATATTTGAAACATTAGTTTAATTTTTAATGAGCAATGTTCAAAGTATATTACTTTACAAGAGGTATAAATACATTGAAATATTAGCACATGATACGAAGTCCTGAAGCACGCTCGTTCTTAAATATTTACAGTGTCTTCAGTGAATTCCGCACATGTTTGACCAATCAATTAAATATTTACAGTGTCTTTAGTGATTTACAAAAGATCGGTTACTTATGAACACCAGACACCAGATTCCGCACATGATTGACCAATATATATTGACTATAATTTGCCTCCCGGAAAAATGTATTCCTTTGCTCTGTACGCAGATCTACCCAGCGATAAATTCTCTTCCTCGTCGCCAGATGTCTCCCATATTCCTCCTTTGAGCGAGCAAGTCACAAACATCCATTTTATGTTCATTCCCACATTTGTCATTCTCCCCCCTCCTTCTTACCGCCTCTCAACTTCCTTATTTATATCCTCTCACGTACGGTTTATCTTCTTGGATCCTCGTGTCTATGATATCTTTCCCTTTCCTTGTCTCTCTCTCTCTCGTGATTCTCCTGTATATTTACTGTCTTTTTTTGTGCTTTTGGTTTTTGTCATTTATTTCTTGTTAGTCTTCTTGTCCTACTCCTCCCTGTCTTTGCAGATTTGGACTTTTCATGTCTAGTTATGTTTATGTTTTGGTTTTTTTTTGTTTTCCTGTTAATTTGCTGTAATTTGAAATTTAAAATCATCGGTAATATGAATTTCATTTTGTTGTTATTGTTATTGTTATTGTAGTATTATTATTATTATTATTATTATTATTATTATTATTATTATTATTTCCCTAAAACAAGGGTTGGCTCTTGAGTAAAAAAACAGCAATAGTTGCTTTCGTTTTATTATTATTATTATTATTATTATTATTATTATTATTATTATTATTATTTTCTTTTTTTTATTCCCCTAAAACAGGGGTTGGCTCTTGAGTAAAAAACAGCAATACTTGCTGTCACATTTATTATTATTATTATTATTATTATTATTATTATTATTATTATTATTATTATTATTATTATTCCCCTAAAAGAGCGGTTGGCTCTCAAGTAAAAAAAACAACAATAGCTGCTTTCACATTCTATCAGCAGCAGAGTCGAGGCTATCACTATCATTAGTATAGATCTGGGTACCCATTTACTATTAACAAACATCAAAGAGACTTATGTCCATCTCCGATCTGTGTAGTCATAAAATTCATGGATGCATTCATACATACTTGTGCCTCACATTACCACCTACCCCCCCCTTCCTGTGGTGTATAGCCCTTGTCATCTGTTGCTACTCTTACACGTGGGATTCCGAATGCAACGATGCCCCGCCGCTCCGGTGCCAACTATGCCCCGTGGCCCGAGAGGCGTTTGCACACAGCGGACATAAATTGTACCCCTGGGGATGTGTGTTTTGCGAGACTCACATACCACGGAGGTTATTTTTCTTTTCCACCTGGTAGCATTAGGGAAAGGGGGTCTCCGAGAATTTTATTGTGCTGTGTGGAATTTTTGTATCCAGAGTAATCAGAATGCTTCTCTCTCTCTCTCTCTCTCTCTCTCTCTCTCTCTCTCTCTCTCTCTCTCTCTCTCTCTCTCTCTCTCTGTGTGTGTATGTGTGCTATGTGGCTTTACATGATTGAGAGTGTTCATCATAAACATTTTACATTGTATATAAAAATTCTCTCTCTCTCTCTCTCTCTCTCTCTCTCTCTCTCTCTCTCTCTCTCTCTCTCTCTCTCTGAGCGCCCGTAAGTGATTGAGTGTTTTTGTTCATCATAAACATTTTACATTATATATCAAAACATTTTACGCCGTATAACTCTCTCTCTCTCTCTCTCTCTCTCTCTCTCTCTCTCTCTCTCTCTCTCTCTCTCTCTCTCTCTCTCTCTTTGCCTGTTTGTGGCCGTACGTGTTGAGAAATCTGTTCCACGTATGCAACAAGTTTTTCGCTCCAATTCAGATTCTTGGGACGAGACGCAAACCGAATTTCGGCTTTAAAAAAAAATTCAGTACACCCGAAAATAGAGTATTAATATCTTCTCTGATCGCAATTAAATACCCTGTAGTATGGACGAGGCTTCATACAGAAGTGTGATGTGGCCGAATTAATCTACTTAAAAGAGGCTTTCCGGAAGGCAGGCAGCCGCGCTTGCATATTGCTTGCGTGTCTGGGCATTTATCGGGCTGTTAAATGGCACGCTGCGTCTTCTGTGGCTTCAGTAGGGGTTTAGTTAAGTTAGTTAAGGTTCGTTTTGTCTGTGTATACGGGTGTATTCATGTGCGATGTATAGTTGTGTTTATTGCTTTCATGCATAAGAGTACTGATGTATTAAATTTTTTCCGTATAGTTAAGTCTGCAATATAATTATATAATGGTCTGTGTTGGTGTGCACTCTTTAGTTAGCTTATTAAGAGCACTGGTTGGTTTAAGAATGCTTAATTTTGTAGATGCGTTTTTATATCTATTGTTTATATAGGCTAGATCGTCTACAGATATATATATATATATATATATATATATATATATATATATATATATATATATATATATATGTGTGTGTGTGTGTGTGTGTGTAAATATAAATGTATAAATATATATATATATATATATATATATATATATATATATATATATATATATATATACATAATGTATGAATGTACAGTATATATGTTCATGGATTCATTTAAAAGATTGAATATTACGTTCGTTATGTAGCTAAGTTTTTGGTGTATTTTTATATATTTATATATAACTAGTTAACCTTATAATTTATATGCAAGGTACATGAATGAATTCATAAAAATGAATATATTTGTGTTTGAAACAGAGGGTACTTACGCATGAATGAAAAAGTGCAATACCGTATAGTATTAATGTCTATAAATGACGCAATCGGACTTTGCCCATAAATTGCCATAATTAAAGATAACGCAAGAGGCCTTATATTCCTCTCGAGAGCTAGTAAGCATAAGCGAATATCAGCTGGCAAATGAGGCTTCCATTTGTCGAAATTCCTTAGGGGGGTCCAGAATGCAGTGGAATGCCGTAGCGAAAGCCCTTTTGGAAGAGGGGTAGAGGGGAAGGGGGAGGGGATGCTCATTCCAGAATTGGGAGTGTGAAGTGATTTCTGATTTGCATACCCGCATCCCTTCACTTAGTAGACGTAAACGTTAATAGGAGATAGCAGGATTGTATTTGCATTTATGGATTCCCTTGGCTGTAATGTTCTTGTAATGGGGTGGGGGTTGGAGGGGGTAAGATACGAATGTCCTTACAATCTCTCTCTCTCTCTCTCTCTCTCTCTCTCTCTCTCTCTCTACACACACACACACACACACACACATATATATATATATATATATATATATATATATATATATATATATATATATATATATATATATATATATATATATATCTATATATATAATATATATATATATTATATATATTGTAATATTACAAGTTGTTTTATGGAATCCCGTGGCAGTAACGTTCTCTCTCTCTCTCTCTCTCTCTCTCTCTCTCTCTCTCTCTCTCTCTCTCTCTCTCTCTCGTCACCGTAATATCGTAATATTACGGTGTTTCGTAGTGTCGACAAGCAATGGTTTGGAAAGTGGCGTGGTTTTGCCAGTAAATATTGGCGAAATAACCTTTGTATTTAATATTTGCTAATCTTGATGGATTTGAGCACGGCATGCCTCTAAAGTAAATTGAATGCGGATTTGTTTATTGAGGAGTCGCATATACACCTGTTTATATACATGATAAGTGTGATTGACATGGAATGGAAAAATTAAAAAAAACTAAAAGAGCGTTCGAAGATCGCAAATCTCCGCTAACGCTGTGAATAGGGGATAGTGCCATCTGAGCGCCTCATGAGGTGTACTGTAGTCATTACTGAGGGTTCTTTTCATCGTCCCTTCGGCCCATAGCTGCAACCTATTTCGTTCCTTTTACTGTACCTCCGTTCATATTGTCTTTCTTCCCACTTACTTTCCACCCTCTCTTAACAGTTGTTTCCTAATGCAACCGCGAGGTTTTCCTCTTGTTACACCTTTACAACTTTCTTACTTTCAATTTTCCTTTCAGCGCTGAATGATCTCACAGGTCCCAGCGCTTGGCCTTAGGCCAAAATTCTATATTCTGCCATTTTCACAAAACATAATCGCTTGTTGCCAGTGACGAAGCCTATACTGGCGATAAACAGACAAACGACATTTCACAAAAACGCAGCCTTCACTAACACCGGTAGCGGTGATTAATAATAATAATAATAATAATAATAATAATTTCTACATGAAACTATCATAGTCTTTTCACCTCTCAATTTCCCTACAAAGACTTGAATTA
>NC_089793.1:10610323-10712823 GCF_040412425.1 Macrobrachium rosenbergii | reverse complement strand
GAGTAGACTATTTTGCCAGTATATAGAAGCTGCTGGTAGAGAAGAAAAGAGGACATTGTGATTATTACAGTTCTTCAGTGTATTAGTAGATTTTATCTAGAAATCTGGTACAGTTTTCTGTACATATCGCTCTTGAGTTGTACGTAAATTTGGCATCGTAGCTTTGAGTTCGAAAATTGCATTCTTTTAAAAGATTCCGTGCATGATAAATACTGTAGCCTTACAGTTAAGGCTATTCACAATAGACGGGCGGGACTATTTCCATCGTAATGAGCTGTTATTAGAACCAGGTACTCTATTTTATACGATATAGGTCATGACGTAACAATAGAAACTCAAGTTTTCTTTTTTTCCGTTATTACATTTCCGAGCATCACAGCGTGCTTGCTTTCGAAAGAAAGAAAGAAAAAGAAAGGTATACATCTTAGTAGGGGATGGGTTAGCGTTCGTTGTGTTTTATGGTACTCTAAAATTTAATCCCTTTGGTTGTTGCTTTCATTAGAAAGTTGTTTTATGGTGCGAGCATAGACTGACGTTAAAGTGGCTAGTTAAGAGCTAATTTTATGAGCTGACTAATTCTCTTTATGTCTCCATTTTCATTTTGAAAGGCCTTAAACCCCACAAGAAAGGGGTTCTATGTTTTTACAGACACGAGATAAATTCTTGTGGAATTTTTCATGGCAAAGGACATCAAATCAGGTCGTGTAAGGAGGAATCAGCGAGAATTCAAAAGGAGGGAATAAACTGAAATGGGGATTTTTATTTATTATGCTTATATAAACTAATACTTTGTTTATATTTATTTTGGACATTCACTACATTTTTAAAGGTCGTTAAACGGTCGTGAAAGAAGGAATGCCATTTTAACCAAGATTGTATAGGCGGGTCTCTCCTACATCAACTATATTTTTGTTTTAAACTTTCACACTTTGTTTTAAAAATTTTTTAGCATCTTCTTTCACACATGTTATGTCAAGGTATAAAAAAACCTTTCGCAGCCACTTTGTCTCATTTGAGTGCATGTTATCTCTTTGGCACTCCTCAGCATCCACTTCTTCCCTTTCCCCTCATCCACCTTCAGATGACACTCCTTCCTTTCCGTGCACTTACCGAATTGTTTTTCTCTTGCACTTCCTCGTAATAGGTTTGCGTGTGTGTGTCTGTCTGTCTGTCTGTTCTTGTTGCCTTCACTTCCTTGGCAACGAATTTGAATAAAGAATAGATAGCGGAATCATGGCTGATTTTTATCGCCGTAGAATGAAACCTCTCCTTGTGACCTAACTCTCCCGTGACATCCCAGCATCTCTCTCTCTCTCTCTCTCTCTCTCTCTCTCTCTCTCTCTCTCTCTCTCATTCTCTCTCTCCTCCCATACCACTCCTTATCATTTCCCCCTCTTCATTTATCTAACATGACACTTTCGTAGCCTCGTTTTCATATGCCAACGGTGCCATTTTCCCCCGAACATTTTCTTGAAATCTTAACTGCGTTTTTCCCTCTTCCTCCACGACGAATCTCTCCCAGTTCCCACAGTTCCACTCCTTTTAACATAACCCATCTCTCCTGCGGTTTTCCCCCCTCGTCACACCCCCCTCTTCCCCTTCCCATAATACCCCTTACCATATCTCCACGCCCATTACTGTCAGTCGTTTACGTGGTATGCTGGGCATGTTGTGCCAAGGGAAGGATTGTGTCAAGGATTTAGCCCTACGGCTTCTCGTAAGCGTTGTATATCTACAATCAATCTTTTCAATCTTCTCAATCTCTCTCTCTCTCTCTCTCTCTCTCTCTCTCTCTCTCTGTTAGCATAATCTGGCGTTTCTCCTTATGCAGTTGTCTAGGCTTGTCGGCCGACTGTTCATTTTGGTCTTCTGCTTGTCACCCGAATTGGAATGTTTTCCCAGAGAAGATGGTCGGAGGGCCTTCGGCAGTAGAGAGACATTTGTCTGCGACAGAAGGGCCTTGGCGTTGGGCGAAGGATCTCCATTCAGGATCTAGAGGAGTATCCTTTCTAGGGATTTGATGTATGCTGGCACTAAAGTTACAGGAATATCTGGCCAGCCCAGATAATAATAATAATAATAATAATAATAATAATAATAATAATACAGGAATATCCTTTCCTTTTTGAAGTTGGAAGTTAATAATAACAGCTGTTTGTTGACGTATGCAGTTCTTTACACTGCTGGCATATTGGCACTTAAACAAAGGGTAAGGTGTATGTAGGCATTAAAGTTACAGAGTTTACGAAGTTTTTGACCTTTTCAGAAAGGAATGTTCAAGGAGCTAGATATATCTGCATGTGAAATATAATACTTATATTATTCTATCGTACGGTAATACTACATGGTAATATTTAGTGTTAATTTAAAAAAATGTAGAATTTCCAGGAATTCTTTTAACAATTTTGCATGAAGTTTGGGCACCAAGAACTTGAAATTCACAAAGCGGGTTACTCCCTTTGTTTTTCTTATAGTGTAACTTTGTATAATGAATTTCATTATTTGGTAACTAGATAGCATAGCAGTAAGAGGCCCGTCGGAAGCTTCAAAGTAACCATAAATTGATTCATCATATGTCGCATAATTTTTTTTTATTGTAGCATTGACTTCTGACTTCAGTGTTATCGCTTCCTTTTTACCTTTTCTTTAGTGCAACTGATATTCAACATCGTTGGGGAAAGGCTTCTGTTCGCTAGACTGTGCGCTGGCGTCTAGACCTCACCTATTGATATTACTATTAGTGTAGCTATTACAGTTTTTTCCGAGACATCCTCCGGTATTTTTTACTGTTATTAATTTATCACCATTCTTTGTATTTATAGGTCATGAATTGACACGATATTATTATTATTATTATTATTATTATTATTATTATTATTATTATTATTATTATTATTACTGAAGGTACGTAGCTGCATCAGCGGCATTCAGTTTGTATAGAGTTGTCTCTGTTTTTCTGATAATTGATTTTTCTGGGTTACTGCATTAAATAACACATGTTTAGATGAGGGCCTACTACCTATATTATTATTATTATTATTATTACTGGAGGTGATAGCTGTCAGCGTTATTCAATCTGTCTCTATTTCTGACAATTGATTTTTCTGGGGTTACTGCTTTCAATACCACCCGTTTAAATGAGGACCTGTATTATTATTATTATTATTATTATTATTATTATTATTATTATTATTATTATTATTATTATTATCACTGATGGTGAAGCGGCATTCAATCTGTACAGAGTTGTCTCTGTATTTCTGATAATTGATTTTTCTGGGTCACTGCTTTCAATACCACTTGTTTAAATGAGGACTTTTATTATTATTATTATTATTATTATTATTATTATTATTATTATTATTATTATATTTTTCGTGTTTCATAGGAGCTCCTCTTCTGAATGGAGTCAGAGGGGGGGCGGGGGTTGTGGCGGTTAGCCTTTGTCCTACATGTGAGACGGGGCTTTGTCACGAGTACTTCATTTGACGGTCGATGCCTCTGACATGAATACCATATGTATAGTGTATATTACGCGCACGCATGCATGTTCAGTATTTATAAATAATATGTAATTATCGCAGTAATTTCCTTAAATCGGTTTTCGGTACGACATTGGCTGTTGGTGAGAGTTTATGTTGATAAATAGTTAACTGTTATTTATTATTACCGTTACTATGAATGCCAATGTGCTGGGAATTTCTGTTAAGAACTGTTTAACTATTATTATTATTATTATTATTATTATTATTATTATTATTATTGTTGTGAGTGTGCGGGGATTTCTGTTAAGAACTATTGAAATGTTAATGTTATTATTATTATTAGTATTATTAACGTGAATGTTTTGGGAATTTGGTCGAGATTCCTTAGCCGTTAGTTATTGTTATTGTTAATGTTGAAGCGAATGCTTTATTAGAATTGATAAGCTCATTAAACCCAGTAGATGGCAAATGATGCTACACCATTTCACGTGAATCAAAAGTGTCTCAGATTTAAATATTCTCAGATTTAAAACATTTGCCGTTGTGTTGGTTTGGTTGGAGATTCTTGTTTTGTCTCGGTGAGATTTGACACTTGCCCCTTTTTATTTTTCATTTATTTTTCTTTTATTTTCGTCGCATTTCACGCCTCAGCTGACCCTGTAACGGGCGGCTTGCCTCTCCCTCTGCTGCTGCTGAAGCGTTCTTTGTGCGCTCCTTGCAGACGGCCGTGCGCGCTTTCAGGCGAGTTTGGAAACGTATGTCCCGCACATGTGCTCACACGTGCGCGCATATATATATATTTATACATATATGTATTATATATATATATATATATATATATATATATATATATATATATATATATATATATATATATATATATTATTTCCATGAAACACGTTTCTCATGTGTTCATTTTCATATACATATATAAATGAGAGAGAGAGGGAGAGAGAGAGACTTCTCACTGTGCCTTAATTGTGTATTAAAAATGACGTAATCTGCTTTACTTTTTATTCTTAGTAAGCGAATGTCTCAGGACTATGCAACCCTTTTATTTAATTTATGTTGAATAATTCCAGCTCGTTCGTTTAATGTCAATATTCCGTGCCTCTGTTTAACCCCCCAAAAATATTTTGGTAAACTACATGAACGAATCCAGTTTAATGTCTATGTGTTTCCACCTCTTCCTCTCATGGTAAACTCTCTTGTAACTCTCTTGTATTCGGAGTAAAATTATATAAAGTTTAGTTACGCGCTGACAGCCGGCGTTGTTATGTTTACGTCGTGGTTCCTTTGTGGGTGACATTGGAGTTAATGCTGGGTGGTTTTTGCTGTTCTTTTCGTAATCTTCCTTCTTTCTCTCCCTTTTTAGTAGAACGTGTTGTTATTTATGTGCGAGGGCTGTGCAGAAGAGAGAGAGAGAGAGAGAGAGAGAGAGAGAGAGAGAGAGAGAGAGAGAGAGAGAGAAAGGGTCACAGGCTCCTTCCCCTCCACCCCCTTCGTTTCCCCTCACCCTGTGGCAGCGGTGGTGGTAGTGGTGCTTTTGCCTCCTCCGTGTAGCGCCGGAGGGGAAGAGAGAGAGAGAGAGAGAGAGAGAGAGAGAGAGAGAGAGAGAGAGAGAGAGAGAGAGAGGGAAGGTGGGATGGCCCTTTACTCCCCCACAGTATGCCAGGAATGTGAGCTATGCGATCGGTATCCGGTCCCCTGGCCGCTTGGACCCCTGGGGGGACCCCTCCCTCCAGGCAGGCAGGCAGGCAGGCAGTCGGTGGCGCCGACCCGTGGCTCAGTGCCTCTGGCCTTCGTCCGTCGCCACTAGGCTTCGATCACTTCCTCTCTCCTCAACACTTCGCTCATAAGGTGGATTTATTCAGGGGATATTAGGCATGGGGCGAGAGCTGTTATGGACAGATATGGATCATCGTTCACAGGGGGAGGAGGGGAGGAGGGGGAAGAAGAGGAAGGAAAGAAAGAGGGGAAGAAGAAGAAGAAGAACACATCCGCCATGATGATGATCCTCATCGTTTTAAGGGGAATCCAGGCAAAAGAGAGGAATGGATGGAAGGAGGAATAAAGGAAGTTCAATAGCTTTTCCTTATTCTCTTCACCTCCTCCTCCCCCTCCCCTTCCCCTTCCTTCCTTCTTCCTCCTTCCCATTTCCTTCCTCCTCTCACCATCCACCAAACCATCCCTTCATATATTTCGGAAACGCTCTGTAGTGATAGCCATGAAAAGGCCAAATATCTTGCGCTCTGTATCGCTCTCTCTCTCTCTCTCTCTCTCTCTCTCTCTCTCTCTCTTTCGTTCTTCTTTTTGGGGGAAAAGGGGGTTGGGTGAAAAGGGAATGTGAGGGGAAATTTCATTTCTTTCCTCACAAACCCCAAAGACAATATCCGCTGTTGGGAGGGGGAGGTGGGTGGACCAGGGGAGGAAATAGGGGGGGGGCGGGGGAGGGAGGAGACGGGTCAGCCCAGCTTAGAACCTCTATAGCTTCATCTCTTTGGTGAAGTGACTGACTTTTCCCTACGGGCGGAAAAATAAGGGCGGCGGAGAGGGAAAATATCTGTGGGCGCCGTTGGCCCCTTTCAATGAGAGATTTGTAGGATTTGTGCCTTCCCTTCGCCCCTCTAACTCCCAAACCCACCCCCCCCCCACCCCACTTTCCAATTCTTATCTTAAATGTGGTTTCTCCTCCGTCGTCGGCCTCTTCTCTCTTCTCGTTTCCTATCTCTTATTGCAGTCGTCTTTGTATTTCCTCCGCCTATTGAAAGTGATTATCTGGAAATTTTTTTCTGCTCCTTTAGAGTCAAATTTATGAAATGCATATTAATTTCTGTTTTCTTGTTTATGTTTACACGTATTTCCAATTTTAACACGTACATTTCAAAACTGATGAATTGGTTTGTACTGTAGAATGATAATACACCAGTATATATATCAGTTAAAGCATGAATATGGTAATGACCATCGTTTTGTTTTTGAGGTCATATCCTACAATGCGTAAAGCAGTCACATACATATATACATACATTCAGTATAGATATATAATTATAATATATAATATATATATATATATATATATATATATATATATATATATATATATGTGTGTGTGTGTGTGTGTGTGTGTGTGTGTGTGTGTGTGTGTGTGTGTGTGTAGAATCTACTGGTCACTTTTTGCCTGATCCATATGTAACTGTAATAACCACATTGCCCTCTCAACTTCTCGAATTCTTCTCGTTTTATTTTTTGGGTACGCTTGTCACTACAAAGCCATAACATCCAAGTGCATTCACACACACACACACACATACATACATGGACACATACATAAAGTATCCCAACGCAAATGCATAAATAGATAAGATATAGCATCCACTCTCGAGAAGAAAATGTCCCTCGAATCTGTGTCTCGTTAATCATCACGAGATCGCGCGGTATTCAAGCTGCCACCAATGCGGGAGGTCGCCATTTTAAGAGTAGTCACTTCTTTTTCTTTTTTTTTTCGATCGTAGCTATTTTATGCTCATCCTTGCATGTGTCAGGTTTCTCCTAGTGACTAATGTCTTTTAAGGCTGCTAGTACCTCTTTTTTTTATTTTGGTAAAGACATTATTATTATTATTATTGTGTACTAAAAATCCACAGTTATATAGTAATATATTTACTATATAATTGTGAATTTTTAGTACACAGATTGTTTTTCACGAAATTGTGAATCTATTATTGTTATTATTATTAGTAGTAGCAGTATTATTATTATTCAGATGAACCCTATTCATGTGGGATTTAAAATTTAAGCTTCCAAAGAATGTGTGTTCATTAATTGTGACTAATATTTTAAAGGCTCTTTTACACATTTTAGAAATTTAATTTTAATTAGTTATATTTCAGATGCATTTATGGGGATATCTTTTCCCATATGTCCAGAATTTTAAAAACAGTTTTTCTGCTTACTTATAATCATCAGGTTTAGTAGTTTTTTTTTCATTTCCTTGCAGTCGTCGTTCGAAAGTTAATACATTTTGAAACAATCATTAGAGAAAAAAAAATAACATCAAACTTTGATGCTAAATTCATTATCGCACTTGATAGAATTCACAGGGTGGATGAATAAACAAGCAAACAAACAAAAAAGTGTCACAACAGACATGCAGAGAATTCATGATAGGCAATTTGTTACCGAATTATTTTTTACACCTAAGTGTGGTATGTCAAATCAACATAGTGTAGAATAAGCCAAGAACATTGAAAAAGAGAGAGATAGAAATTAGGACTGAAAGAGAGACAGTTAATTAAGGGGAAAGTGAATTGCATTTTCAAGCTGCTGTGTAAAATGAATTGTTATGCACAATTAATTTCAAGTCTAGGAGGAGTTTGCTTAATTAACGTAGATGACAGAGCACTCAGTGAGGATGGATTATAAGGAAATAGAAATGAGAGAGAGAGAGAAGAAATAAATAAATTAGGAATGAAAGAGAGGCAGTTAATTAAGGAGAAAGTGAATTGCATCTTCAAGCTGCTGTGTAAAATGAATTCTTATGCACAATTAATCTCAAGTCTAGGAGGAGTTTGCTAAATTAACGTAGACGACCCAGCACTGAATGAGGATGGATTATAAGGAAATAGAGAGAGAGAGAGAGAGAGAGAGAGAGAGAGAGAGAGAGAGAGAGAGAGAGAGAGAGACTCTTGTAGAAGTAATCGGATATCGGAGTCAGTTGTACAGCTTGTCTGGCGCTGACTCTCCAGGAGCGGTGGTTTTGAGCTCGACGCTGGTTGGAGACTTAGAAACCAGTAAAACACTGTCTCTGCTTTTTCCTCTCTCTCTCTCTCTCTCTCTCTCTCTCTCTCTCTCTCTCTCTCTTTTCCTCGCCACGTGGAGGTTATCGAGAAGAACCGCGAGACGGTGATGATATGATTATAAGACCGTCCGCCTGTCATGTCTAGTTGTTCCGTGTGTTTTGTCTCATTATTTCTTGTCTTTTTTTTTCCTTTTCTTTTTCTGAAGATCATTGGGAGGGTGTGACGAAGAGGCATTGGCGTAATCGTGAGATTTACGTTTATTACAGAGCGTGAGAGATAAGTGTCTTCTGCTCACGAAGTGGATAACCAGCGTTCTAATCCCGAACCGACAAGCGGTTCGATATGGGCACTTTCCTTAAAAATCTTTCAGCCTCTTTCCACCTGACCAGTAAATTATGTACCTAGTTGTTAGGTAAGTGTTGTAAGCCGTAGCCGGAGAGGGAGAGGGCAAAAATACCCCGACGAGGTCATCCTCAGTCTATTAGGATGAAACCGTTCGTATAAGACAATAAATTTGTAATTGTAGGTCGGAAGAATTGGTGTGGGGTAATTACTTATTCATTTCCGCATTCTTTGTACTGCATTTGTGCGTTTGGCATATATTTACCATGTGTGCTGACAGTCGTACCGTACATTATACTTTAGTTTTCAATCGAAAATGTTTGCCTTGAAATTATGTACAGCTAGTATTTTTTGTAGTTGCAAAAGTATATTTGAGGTACTATAAGTATATTAGTGTTTGCTTACATTTATATATATATATATATATATATATATATATATATATATATATATAGATAGATATATATATATATACATGTATATATATGTGTGTGTATATATAAATATAAATATACACATATGTTTGTGTGTACATACAGTATTTCTAATACAAGCATATGTAGGTTTTGTGCATGTAGGTTTACGCTCCCTTACACCCGCCTGCAATTTTTATATGACTTACAAGGCCTAAGAAAAGCAGCATAATCGGCTATATTTATCATCTTCGAAGCCATCATATAAGTATCATAAATCCTAATAAAGATCCGTCATGCAGTGATGGAAGGACACTGGAGATTGCATCTCGTCCTTTCAATCACTGACAGACGAAACCTTTGATAGCGGGTCTCCTGTCGCTTCAGATGTGACTTAGTGGTACACTTCGCTCCGCAAACCTATTTGTCTTTTGTGATGTTAAGGAATCCAGATACATTGAGTTTCATTGTGGCTATTTTTTGCTGAATAGCGTGGACGTTTATACCGGGAGGTGTAATTTTACCGTTTGCCTTTTTGTGGAAGTTTTTTTTTATCAGAATAAAATGTTCAGTATTTTTCCATGTGCAATAATAAACCCCGTCACATACTTATACACTCTCGGCAAATACTCCATAACGGACCAGTTTGTGAAAGCTTCCAGAAGACTGGAAGCTTGTCTGAAATGTCTTTATTGAAAGGTCTAATTTAGCCTCAGTTCCGCTTAGAGGAAGGCAGATGCATGACGGTATATACCGCCCTTAGGCATGAACCAGGGTTCCTTCTTTCTGTATGCCTAAGCGTGGATCAGTGGTGAGGGATTGTCCCTGGGTTGGAAAGACGGCAAGCCTAAACGTGGAGTTTATTGCCCATAGACTTTCATAGCGTGCAGAAATATATACTTTTGCATGCATGTGTATATATGTATGTATACTATATATATATATATATATATATATATATATATATATATATATAATTATATATATATATATATATATATATATATATCACATCACCGTGACATTTTTTATATTTACAAACACTAAGTTACTAATGTGGTTTAATATCTAATTCGCTCTACCTCGGAAATAGTACCAAAGGGTATATAATTATAACTGATATGTGGTTCATCACTTGGCGGATTCTATTCGCCGATAACGACGACCTCCGACTTAAGTCTGCCGTTCAGCCGAATACATTAAAAAAAATATGGAGTTGCTTATGCTTTGTGACATCTCGAATTTCACGACGGAGAAAAAGGGAAATTAACCCCCCCCCCCAACACACACACACAGTGTTTCTGTAATTCTGGTTTGGTCGAGAAAAGGGCACGATTGACCCGGCTCTTAAAAAGAATATGCCTTCTTTTTTTTTCCTCTAAACTTATAATCGAACTAAATTTATTCATCGCTCCATGGAAAATCACCGACGTCACAATATTGCCCAAACTGACGGACAGACTTCCCCCCCCCACATCCACTTCTGCAGCTAAATGGCTAAGCACGGCCTTTGATTTTGTTTCCGCCATAAATTGGTGTTCCGACAACAGCGCTGTTGTTAATGTTTTGTATTGCAGGCGTATCATGTTACTCAAATCATTGGGTCAGAATTGATTTTATTCAATTAATTTTAGTCCGGCGTGTTTTTGCTGCTTTGTGGGATATGCTGAATTTTTTTTATTTAATTTATTTTTATTGTAGGATTTTTTTTTTTAACCGGGAAAATGTCATAACGGTAGAGATAGAACCCATAGAATTTTAGGCTAGGTAATGTTTCAGTCAAGTGTATTAACTAATTTAATAGAAGGCCTCTCTCTCTCTCTCTCTCTCTCTCTCTCTCTCTCTCTCTCTCTCTCTCTCTCTCTCATTTTAGCACGTGTTTACACGGTCCCCTGCCTTTTGAGTGACTTGAGCGTTTACTATTTAAAGACAAAGAAGGAAAATTATTCCCAGTTATGTACAGCAGTTGTCTTGAATAGAAAAGATAATTTTTGCATAATGTTCTCATAACCCTTTTGACATATGTTATGAGGTGTAGATGTTCTCTTTCAACGTACAAAAATAATTCACGAAGTTAAGAGTATATATATATATATATATATATATATATATATATATATATATATATATATATATATATATATATATATATTTATATATATTTGTCCTACCACTTTCTGTTTTATGGAATTTTAAATATCAACGTAATACTACCTTTGACGAATAGTAGTTTAGTATTAGTGTAATGTGTTTTGTTTTACTATTTATGCATTCTCAGCTGCCCTTTAGCGTTGTTTCTTTTATGCTTTAAAATCTCCTGGTCAAGCTATTTTATAACAAATTCGATAGATATTATCAAGAAGCGAAACAAGGAATAGACTAATTATTATCACCTTTTTGGGTAGTGCATTCGCTAAAATTTCGGTTGAACTATTTTCATTTACTCATGTGAATCTGGCTGAATGACAGGCAACGTAATTTTGATTCGCTAATCGCTGTGCAATCCTTGGATCCTAAATTGATACGGATGAAAGCTAGTTGAGTTAATCATAACAGGATATCATGATGATGATGATGAGTCAAGACGATTTATAATGCCACAGAAAAAAGGAGGTAGAGTGGATTAATATAGTTGAAAAAATCATAACAGGTTAGGATGATGATCACGATGAGCCAGGACAATTTATAATAATAATAATATTATTATTATTATTATTATTATTATTATTATTATTCAAAAGGTGAACCATATTCATATGGAACAAGCTCACAGGGACCATTGACTTGAAATACCACCGAAAAAAAAAGTAGAATGAATCCTAAATTAATGTAGATAAAAAAATTCCTTTACAGAACCTTAGTAGGATTAAACGATGATGGCGAATCAATCGGGCGATTTATAATCGCAAACAAAAAAAAAAAAAGAAGAACAAAACTAAATATGATAGACAGACGATGAATCAGGCAATGCTCGTCATCCTTCGTCATACGATATGGCGAACGCCATCACGTGGGTATGTTTACATTATGCGGGATTGAAGGTTTAAATGCTTAGGGATGGTAATTTAATGAGTCTGATCTCCGGTGTGTTTGCGAAAGGCGTCTTCTGCCAGCAGCGCTGCGGTGCAGCACAGCAGCAGCATCTGCAGCAGCAACATCTACCGGCGGCGCGGTGCTGTCCCACTCCTACCGATAGAGTGTTGCGGTACTCAGTGTTGTTGTTGATCGCTATAATTTGACGTTTGATTTGTACTTTTTAAGTCTGTTGATATATATTAATATCCTGAATTTTTTTTCCGTATCGTGATGCTTGGCCCGGTATATAAAATTTATTTACTTTTTCGGTAGCTAGATTTACGGACAACAAATATTACTTTTCTAATGAGACGTTTGATTTCTACTTTTCAAGTGTATTAATATATATTAAAGTCCTGAATATTTGGGTCTTTCGTATCTTGATGCTTGGCCTTTATGTAAAATTTAAGTATATATATTTTTTTCGGTAGCTAGATTTAGGGACAACACGTATTATTTCTAATTTTGACGTTTGATTTTAAGTATATCAATATATATTAAAGTCCCGAATATTTAGATCTTTCGTATTGTGATGCTTGGCCCGATATAAAAAATTTCCGGATATTTATTTTCTTTTTTTTCGGTAGCTAGAGTTACGGACAGCAAATATTACTTCTTTCTGATTTGACGTTTAATTTGTAATTTTTAATTATATTAATAACCCGAATATCTCACTCTTCCATATGGCGATGCTTGGCCCGGTATATGAAGTTTCCTTGTATTTATTTCCTTTTTTTTTTTGGTAGCTAGATTTGCGGATAGCGGAAATTGCTTCACTTTATCCTGTTTAACTTTATTGTTGAACTTAACGAGGTCTTGGAATCATTCCGCTAATTATAAGTATCGCGAATGTCTCGCTCTTTCATAAGGCGATATGTGACCCGATGTATAAAATTTCCTTATATTTATATGTGTGGTTTTTCGGTAGCTAATTTTATCGAGAACATTTGTCCCTTCATTTGATCCAATTTTACGGTACTGTTGAATTTAATGTGGTCTTTGATTCATACCGCTAATTTCGGACTCTCTCTCTCTCTCTCTCTCTCTCTCTCTCTCTCTGGCATCGTGGCTCCGTGGTAGCGTAGCCTTGCTCATCGACTTGGGGATCAGCGTCGATTCTCCAACTGGAAGGGATTGGTCAAAATGGGCTCGTTCCCCAAAATCCAGTATGCCTCTGTTAACCAGAAAAGTGAATTGGTTACCTAGTCGTTGGTCGGCGGTGGGCCTGAGAGAGAGAGAGAGAGAGAGAGAGAGAGAGAGAGAGAGAGAGAGAGAGAGAGAGAGAGCAGATTTCTATTCTTTATTCCTTCAAGATTTAAACCATTAAAAACAAAGACCTCGACGTATGAAGTAAATTTTGACAAGGAATTTATAATAGAACGCAGAACAAGCTCTCTCTCTCTCTCTCTCTCTCTCTCTCTCTCTCTCTCTCTCTCCATATGCTAAGATGTGGAGCAATGAAAACAGTCGTTGAAACTATGTAGTGTCCGTAGATATATATGTAAAAAAAAATCTTACCTGTCCTTCAAAAACCCCATTAACTGCAAGGAGAATTGCACCCTTACAAAAAAAGCGGTCGGTCCCACACGCTACTTTTATGAACTATATTTGATTAAAATTGACGGGTAATGTAGCATTGGAGCGGTGAAATTCCCCGTGCATAGATCAGCATTGATGTTATTTCCATAATCTACGGCCGCCCTGGATATATCACAGACTGCGCTAGTCATTTAGAAAATCGCCGCTTACTGGTAATTGCCCTAATTTGGAACTTAAATGTGTTTATATATTACGAATGATTTATTGTACGGTGTATTAATAAAATGGTTGAATTGTGCGCTTGATCCGTCGTTTGTGAATTCCGTTGTTGCTGTGGGGAGACTTGTCATAAATCTGTAGTCATAAAACTTTTTATTGCGTATTCATCAAACTGTTTAGATACTTTAAAAATGGAATCATAGAATTTGAAAAATTTTAAAGTTTGCCTTATACAGGTAATGTGATCGGTTGTATTCCTACATCAAAATTTTAAGGTTTATAATAATATAGTGAACATTAATAGGCGATTTTTTTAAATTTTGCATTGTGAGGTATTGAATTTTTTTTGCGGTTAATGTTTGCCGACTGACGCGCTTAGATTTTTAGTGAATTTACCGACAGTCATAGAGATGTGACTATAGCATATGAAGATCTTATTGTTACTAATGCACCCATACCTTGTAAGTTACTCCACTCTAGGGACGATAAGTACCGCTGCGAAGCTCGGTCAAAAGTACGCTCATTCTGCATAATAATAATAATAATAATAATAATAATAATAATAATAATAGCCAGCCGTGAGATTAGGCTGGACGACGGCGATTCTAAACGTGGAGTTTATTTACCGTAGACTGCTAGTGGTGCACAAAGATAAATGTATACGGTTTGTCTATTATTACTATTAGCATTAGTACTATTTCCCTGATTAGAATAACTAAATCAGGCTTTAAAGACCCTTGCGATTATTTCCTTTTCGATAAACGAAGCATCACAAACTAAATCCGTATCGCACTTTTGAGTTGACCGGCGCTCATTCCATGTCGAGTGGCCATGTCTTTTCGGAAAACCATCATAGATGACCATAGCCTGTGCAACCGCAGATTTCGTAACAGATCAGTCAATCAATTCTGCAGTAGAAAATAGAAAGGGTCTACCCTCTCTGGCCTGCTGTACGAGACGAGAGCCGCTTCTCTGATGCGACATACTTTGTCGCGTCTCCATGAGGGTCGGCGAATAATGTAATCACGGCTGCGGTAATTATTTGGTTCTTGGGATAAAAAAAGAGCATATTTTATCATCGCTTATTGTTTGGTCGATTATTTTATTAACCTGAATACTTGAGCGGTGGACGTTGTGCGCCGGATGTTTCAGCCATCGGGACAAGTTCAGAAACTGGCTTAGGAAAGTGGTGTAATTACCTGCCCGTGTTACACCGTCATTATCGATATTAAATGGAGAAATCGGAGGGTCGGGAATGTCCTTTGAATTTTACCGCTACGGTTGTTTAATCTCATCATAAATCATTGAACATATATATTTTAATATTAACGTATTGACACCATAGTTGTGTCCGCAAATCACATACCTTCTCTCCCCTTGTTCCAAGCATTTATTGCATCCATTGGAAAGAAAAATCTACCTTAAGATAAAAATTAAAAACCGTATTTTTATCTGACATCGCATTCTTCATACAACCCCTTTATCTGATACCAAAGCTGACTTCGAAGTAGCAATGAAAAGATGAATCATGAAACACCTCCGTGACGGCATCGCCGAGAATGATGGGTATGATCAAGGTCTAGTAGACCTTGGGTATGACGGCCATGCCCAGTCCGTCAAATATGCTCCTTGAAGACGTGCGTTACATTAAGCGTATAGTATATGGTGGTATGCAGATGCCCCGAGCGTTCTTGCAATGCGGGAATGAAAAGCAGGTCGCGTGTGTGTATGTGTGTGTGTGTAAGGGGGTTTGGCCTCTTCGTACTTGGCATTCTTTGGCATCGAGATAAAACGAAGGAGATGCTTAACGGGTAACTTCGGTGGAAGCTAATTGGAGATAAAGGCGAGGCTGTAATGGAGAGGATACTCTCATTTCAGCCGGAGTACGAAGCTATCAGCGTTCTCCCGTGCCCTTTGCAGAGACACGGCATAACAGCGCTATTTCCCATATATTTATATTTATATATGTGGGTATATTATACATACATACATATATACACATACATATATATATATATATATATATATATATATATATATATATATATATATATATATATATATTATATATATTTATCAGACACGACGGTGAAAATTTGTACTACTTTGTATCAGTCCTCGGAAGATCGCCGATACCGGTCAGAATTTACAACCGGTTTTCATTTATTCAAGGTTGTGTTTTAATACAGTATATAAAATCAAGTTTAGGAGTGATCGTAAGGGCATGTACTGTATATGTATATGCATATATATATATATATATATATATATATATATATATATATATATATATATATATATATATATATATTAATTATATATGTATACATATAGTATTAGAAAATATTCTTATTTCCTCACCATATTTACACTGTTTCCACAATATCAGAATTGGAATAAGTATTACAAGATATAGCTGAATCGTATTATTTTAAGATGTATGCCACTAGGAATAGGGCCTATCACTGTCGAAAACTCCGCTACTGTGTTAAGTGATCACACTAAAAATGAATACGGTCGTTATGGTTAGTGGTTATGCCTTTTGCGATGTTAATTGAGATATACAGTAAATAAGTCTATATAATAAGAATAATAATCTGTATACAGTAAATAAGTCTATATATATAATAAGAATAATAATCTGTAATCACTCATTTCAGATGTATTCGACAGTTATAATTGAGCGAATTATCTTTCTGATTTTTTTAAAAGTAAAATAATCAGCTGCTGTTTTCTCTTGAGGATAGATGTCTATTCATATGTATAACCGGTTTTGACGATTAAAAAAAAATGTAGATAAAAAGAAGAAAAACAAAAAATTTAAGAAAGCTGGGATAATATGTTTTCACTTCTATGTTTTGCTTGCAATCGGTATTTCAGTTCACTGTCACGAATAATTCACATCTGGATGTGCATTTGATTATGTGATATTCATATTTTTTTTCTCGTAATGTCATTTCCTGTTATTGCTTACAATATCTTAAAGTTCTGTTTTGACATTTTTATTTTTTAGATAAATGGGAGAACACGGCACCATTTTGAAGTATCACTTAATTTCCGAATGCCGCATGCAGTAACTGTTGTTGTTATTATTATTATTATTATTATTATTATTATTATTATTATTATTATTATTATTATATCATAATCGCACAGGTTACTAAATTGGTGAAGAAAACAGAATGATGGCAGTGTAAATATATAGCAAGTTTATATGGATACCGACAGATTAATAATAATATTAATAATAATAATAATAATAATAATAATGGTGAAGAAATCCAAAATAACGTCAGTGTAAACATATTTAAGAAATAGATCTGAAACAAGAGCTATCATTTCATATATATATTTTTTTTATATATATTTACACTCACGACATTGTGGATTTCTTCTCCTGTTATTATTATTATTATTATTATTATTATTATTATTATTATTATTATTATTGTTGTTGTTTCGGTATCCATCGCCGTCATTATGGGTCTTTTCAGAGTTACGAAACATTATCATCAGCCGTTATCTTTTGTCTTGGAGGGTGTCCTGATGTTATCTGGGCGATAGGAGTGTGCAGGGGTGACAGTGAATGCTGATAAGATAACGTCGGTCGATTACACTGGGAGTGACGTTCTCTCTCTCTCTCTCTCTCACTCTCTCTCTGTGTGTACAGTACCACCTTAAAGTGTACATTTTTTCCAATTAAAATTGGGAAGGACTGAAACAGCTCATCGCAAAACCCTCCAAAGGCTCCTCTCTCTTGATAAGTCTATCCGTCAAAATGTCTCTATTTTCTCTCTTAAAAGGCGATTGATAGGCTATCCGTCAAAAGTTTATTTTCTAATTAAAAATGGGAAGGATCGTAAGAGTTCATGGCGTACTCTCTCTCTCTCTCTCTCTCTCTCTCTCTCTCTCTCTCTCTCTCTCTCTTAATTTTTACAAAAGCAATTGATAAGCTCTCCATGAAAATGTATATTTTTCCTAATTAGAAAAATGGGAAGGACCGGAGTGTTCGTCACGTGCATTTTTATCTCTCTCTCTCTCTCTCTCTCTCTCTCTCTCTCTCTCTCTCTCTCTTTTTACAAAAGCCATTGATAAGCTCTCCATGAAAATGTATATTTTTCCTAATTAAAAAAATGGGAAGGACCGGAGTGTTCGTCACGTGCATTTTTATCTCTCTCTCTCTCTCTCTCTCTCTCTCTCTCTCTCTCTCTCTCTCTCTTTCTCTTGTACAAGCATATTTCACACACTGACAACACCTACAGCCGAATGATTTTTGCGGTGCCCGCTGATAGCCGTCTTTACATGACCCTAAGTCTGCAAAAGGGATCTATCTCTTCAGTATGGGTAGCCGCTTAACATAGTTTTTCTTCTCCGTACAGGAAAATTCAGAGCCGTTTAGCGGCTATCGCTACTCTATGAGTAAAGTTTTCATTAGCGTTTCTCGCTAAGTTCGCTAGCGTTGCGATTGTGGCCGCTGCGACCACCGTTTGTAGGTACGGTTTGGGAGATTCTGGACAATTTAAGCTTGTCTGACACATGGTATTGAGGATTAAAGTATATATATTGATATGTGTTTTCGATACAGACCTTCACACTTGTTAGGGAACCCCTACTAATGTGAATATATATTACTTTTTAACAGATACGTATGTAATTTTTAAGAACCACAATGCCCTCTGAACTTCTCGATTTCTTCGCGTTTTTTGAGAACGCTTGTCATTACTAGGCCTAGATCAAGATATCTACTTACATACCTATACACACACACACACACACACACACACACACATATATATATATATATATATATATAATGAAATTTGCGTGTCACATTTTCGCCGCTGTATTTAAGTACGTAAACATAACGCCCATCCACAGGACCCATTACATGTCTCCTTCGATTCAACTGATTTTGACTGAACCCTTTTTGAAAATCCGAATAGGAAGAATGACCATCCGAGGCGTAATACCAGCATTATAACACGATCCAGTACTGCGCACATGTGCCTTGTAGATATTACCAAATATTAGAACGCTGACTGAAAGTGGTTCAAAAAATAATCTTGAGAGTTGTCAGTTTCTGGTCTTGCTGAGAAAATTGCGATAGTTATTAAGTCGATTTCAAATTCCAGGCCAGAAATCGGGAAAAGACCGTCGCCTCACATTCCTTTATGCATTGCTAACCCTGCTGAAAGTATCTTTCGTGCAAAGAAACTCTGAGCCGCACATCAAAATATCAATATCATACAAGAAATTACAAAAAATGAAAACACTTTTTTTTTTTTTTTCATAAAAGAACAGACGGCATATTAAAGAAATATACAAAGATACTGTGAGTCGCACATGATCTAAATTTCGCTGAATTGTAGATATGAAACAGTATCTCTATCATACTAGAAGTTGAGAAATAAAAACTTGATTTTTTGTAAAAGAACAGAGGATATATTAAAGAAATATACAAGGAATGTAGAAACAGCAGACTTGACAGGTGTTAGCGTTCAGTCCTTGGCCGGCGCCAGGTAATTGTTAATCAATCTTCGTTTGGTTACACAGTGCCATATTTTTAAGAAGTCGCCACCTAGAGTTGAATACCATTCCTATTGTTGTGATACACACACACATATATATATATATATGTATACATATATATATATATATATATATATATATATATATATATATATATATATATATATATATATATATATATATATATTCAAACTGGATGGTATCTAATGGAGTATTTATTCAGAAAAAGTTACAAGCTTTCTTGATAATTGGACTGTTTGTCCAAGAAAGCTTGTAACGTTTTCTGAATAAATGCTCCATTAGATACCATCCAGTTTGAATGAGGTCCTTTTAGTAATTCTACTAATGCACAGAACAACTGTGTATGCGATAAAGTTGATACTATATATATATATATATATATATATATATATATATATATATAATTTTGTGTGTTACCTATAAGTTCATCTTCATTTTACTGCAACTTTCGTAGGTCGCCTTTGGTAAGTAACCAAATGTTATCAATTATCCCCTTCTGATTGGCCTAATCTTTAAGACGATTGTAAAAACGCGTGCTTCCTACAAAAGCTGATGACAGCGGCTGCTATACGAAAGGTGGAAACCGCTGTTCTTTTGCGTCAAGCTCATTAACTTATATATTTCATCTAATCCTGATGGGTTCCGGCGGTTGATCTTCAAGACCTAAATTTCATAATCAGTCAATTCATGAACAGTCTTATATATATAATATTATATTTCTGAATTCTGTGTCGGGACACAGTTGGATCAGAAGAACATATTATGCAATCTCTCTCTCTCTCTCTCTCTCTCTCTCTCTCTCTCTCTCTCTCTCTCTCTCTGTTGGTATATATTTAGGTGGCTTGTCATGCCAGCATATTTGAACTCTTACAATGTATATGTATGAATTTCTGTATAATTCGTCTCCTGTATGCATGGTCACTTATGAGTAATACACTTCATCATTTTATCTGAGCACGATATTGCTCTTATCTCGATTGTTTCGTAATTCTCTTCTTATGATTCATCGTTTTAAATAATCTTTTGACGTCAGAGATTACAAAGCAAAGGCGCTGGGCAAATAATCCCGTAATTCCCACAGCACCTGCTTAAATGACGTACAAGTGAAAACTTACTGTTCTCATTTTTGAAAAAAGTATAAAGTTATATTGAATTGGGAGTGTAGTTTGTATATGCCACTTTTTTATTATTTTTAAAAATAATCGGCATTGTTTTTACGTCATGGTCAATATATCTGTCTTGTCCAAGAGAACTCAATACTTTAATGTTTGGTGGCGATTAATTCTCATTTCATACGTGAATATGTGTATTTGTAAATATGTGACTACAATGAGTGAAGACAGATGATTGTTGAGAACATCAGTACCAAAAATATGGTTTTATAAACTTGCAAATTTCCAGCTCCCCAAGTCCGGATGTATATATATTTTATAAATGTTTTGGATGTATATATATTTTATCAATGTTTTCTCCACTAAGACGAAAAATATTTAAGTAGCATGATCTCTTACCTCCTCTGAAATCAAACATCTTTTGAGAAGAACACTTGAAAAACAATGAAGTTATTTTGTACTTGGCCAAAATATTTACCTTTTGTCAGGAATGTGTGAAAAGGATTCTTATAATTCGTGGACAGGTGTAGGTAGTGCTAGTCTTGGAGGATAACAAAGGGTTGGTGAGAGGGAGAGGGAGAGGTGGAGGGGGAGGTTTGCAGGAGGAGGAGGAGGAGGACAGGGAGGGGAGGGAAGGTTATCTGCATGATAGGGAGTCGGTGGTCGAGTGTACGTAGTCGACGTTGACCAGATGTAGTATTGATTATATTTATGTAAACCACACACACAATTACGGGCTCTGCTCTTGCACAGGTGTTACACGGGGTAAGAGAGAGAGAGAGAGGGTGTGACTGAACAGGGGCATTTGTAACGGAAGCTTCTGAAAATATTTCCCCGTAGGGAAGGAAAGGTCTGTCAAATCCCGTACGGATCGAAGTATAAGTCGTCCTGTAAATCTGTGAGATTTTAAGGCTATTACTAATTGTTATTTATTTCCCAATAACTTTATATGTTCCCGCGAAATGCATCGTTGTTCTAGTGATGAACTGGAACTCGTTTTTAGATGGAACAAAGAGGACACTTACGACAGGAGTGGATGTGTGTGTGTGTGCGCGCGTATGTGTGCTTCGTGAGTGATTAGTTGTGTTAGAAGACGCCAAAGGTAGGTATCGCTGGACCAAATGAAGGGTCGGTTAGTGTTAATCGATACTTGCTTCGTGTTTGATGATGGTTTGTGGGAAATTCTGTAAACCCCTTCCCTCCCTCTCTCCCTCCCTTCCTCTCTCCCTCCTTCATTTCCTCAGCAGTAGCATTCTACATTGCCTCTACCTCCTCCTCGTACGACAGCTTTGTTGGTTTGTATCTAAAAGGGTCATTAACAAGGAAACTTTAAGTAGGGTATTATGGCTCTCTTTGTAAATAGAAAATGAAAATAAAACAGAATGGGAATTAATTCAGTGTGTGTTGGTGGTGTTAAAGGAGAGAGAGAGAGAGAGAGAGAGAGAGAGAGAGAGAGAGAGAGAGAGAGAGAGAGAGAGATCTGGAGGCAGGGCAGGGGGTCGGGGCTTGGCCGGTTGGTGCCGGCACTGCGCCCGGGGCTCCATGTCGCTCCGGCACGCCTGGTATGCCAAGTATGCCGGCACATTTTTAATTGGAATTCTGGCGCCAGTGCAAGAGGGGCATATGTGACAAGGGAGGGCCACGGAAGAGGTGGAGCTTGGCACAACAGAGGTGGAGCTGAGGGGCCAATGGGCGGAGTGTGGCACTTGGAGGCGGGGTAAGTGGGTAGCATGGGGCGGGCCGAAGTGCCAAGTGGGCGGGGTCGAGCGCCGTTGGGAGTTATCTTTGAGATGGTCCAACGGGGCTGAGCTTGAAATTCAAAACCCTAAACGCCGTACTTGAACAAAAACGAGAAAGTGATTGCAAAATAAGAGAAAGAAATGAGAGAAAGTAGAAAGCTATTGGGTTTCGATGGGATGACCTCCTCGTGGGTGGGTGGGTGGTGGGCGGCAAATCTCTCATGGCAGTCATGACCTGGTAAGCTCACCATGGTAAACAACATACTTGGCACAAGCCTCAGTTGGCACATCTCCAGACACATTTCCACTTAAGGGACCTCTATCACTGCACCATTGTCAACAAAACGACGATATTACATATATATATATATATATATATATATATATATATATATATATATATATATATATATATATATATATATATATATATATATATATATATATAGCATATACATATATACACACATTACTTTATTGTATTGTGCACATCCATTTATATGCACTTATGTTATGTGTTTGTATATGTATACACATGCATATCCATATTTGTTGCTTAGGATTTCCAGTGAAACCTTAAGAAAGTAATTCAAACTCACAGTCTGAATAAAAAAAAACGAATGGAATGCCAAGCTGCACATTTGAATCTTCAAAATACGTTTGCTGTTTCAAGAATTTGTCACGAACGACCTTGGACTTAATTAATCTTAGAACTTAATGAGATTTAAACTGATTTGATGAAAGGAAATTAATATATATACATGAGATTAGACTATATTAGCATATGATATTATTTATGTTACTGTCGTCCCGGAATGATGATGATAATAATAAAAATGAATTGCAAAAACAAAATAGATTATAGGTAAATAATTGCGAGAACAGCAGCATGAAATTGCAGACGCCCATTTTGGACGGAAACTGGTATAAGAGATGTGACGTAGGAAAGAATTTTATCCCCAAAGAACACCCGGGGAAATACCTTAGATATTAAACCACAGCTCTTGAATAGTAAAATCTGGAGAGAGAGAGAGAGAGAGAGAGAGAGAGAGAGAGAGAAAGAGAGAGAGAGAGGTTCAAACGGTTTTACATATAATACGCATCATACGGGGGACTATCTCTCATGACTTTTTCCCCATATGCTATTGTTTCGTCACAAAAGGCTCTCGGTTGGAAATAAATAAAAACATGCAGGCATACAAAAAAAATATATTTTTTTTTTTTTCACTTTATATTTTGTTTTCGGGATTGTTTATACTTCAGTATTTGTGTTTCGTGATGTTCGACTTTTTGGGGTAAGAAAAAGTGAATTGATCAGCAAAATTAGAGTACATTTTTTATACCTAGATACTATTTTAAAGCTTTCATGATGCCCTAATTTTAATTTGTACGCGATGTTATACGAACATTACTCGGGGGAAAATGATGCACATAAGACTGGCTGTTAGTTTTAATGAGTCATTTAGAAATGCAGGAGAATTATTTGATGTGATAATTAAGTCTGCTTGGTGCCAAGGTGAATGTGTGTACCTTATAAATGTCTATGAAAATGTGCCATAGATATTTTTCCTTGCTGTCCTGTGCCTCGTGAACAAGTTTCTCATGTGCGCTCCTTGAAATACGGTTTAATTAAATTGCAATTGAAGCTTAATGGGAGAATCGGTAGTGAAATCATGCTGATTTATAATTGTTATTGTGTTTGCTTTTTTTATATTCTCACAATAAAAGAAAGAATCTTTCCTGGTATGTCTTGTGAGTTGTTAGATAAAGACTATAATCTTTAGAAATGCATAGAAAATGCCCTCTGTATTCTAAATGGTAATATACATACATACATTATATATATATATATATATATATATATATATATATATATATATATATATATATATATATATATATATATATATATATATATATATATAATTACCTTACGTGAGCTGTTGCCGGTCATTTCTGTTTGTTTCTTCTGACTTTCTGTCCTTCCTTCCTCTGTTGATGGTTGGTTCTTTTATAACTAGTTTTAATTTCGCTATTTATGATGTATTATGACCTGTATTTGTATTTTAGCGCTTTTAATGTTCATTTTGTTTATTTTTTTATTTATTAGTTTTTTTTTTGTCTTTATAGATTGAAAATTAAACCGTTGTGTTTTGCAACGCTGCAATAAATGTATTTTAAGGACCTGAGATATGATGTACTTCCTCCTTCAACCGTCTTCTGCTGCTCGAGTTACTAGTAACCACCATATCTTAGAACGTTATATATGGACATATATATGATTTATATTGAATAACTCCCTCCAAACGTCATTCAGCGTAACTTCCGCGTTGATAGCTTCAGTCGATAACGGCGACATAAGGCCCGAGAACGCTCAACTCCGCATGTGGACCGTCAAACATTTTCGTTGACCTGAAGCTTTGGCTAACCTAACAAATAGTTGAAAGCTTGAACTAAATTGTGCTTGGACTAGAGTGGAGTTTCCTCTCTCTCCCTCTCTCCCTCCCTCTCTCTCTCTCTCTCTCTGTGTGTGTGTAACAAGAGGATGGTCAGCGGTCGGTAGGTGGGTTGCTGTAGGTGGTCCTCTTAGCTAATTTGTCTCCTTCATCACCGTAACTCTCACAGTGCCGCCGATATTACTTGCTTCCCTCTCCCCTTTTAGCTCTGTCTCTCAATTTTCGTCCTCCTTTTTCCTTTCGCATTTTTTTTTATTAATTTTATGGATCGACACTTACTACCTGTGCCATCTTTCTTTTCCCTGTCGCGTTCTTTTTTTTTTTTTTTTTCGTTTTCGTCCCTTTTATTTTATTGGCGCACGCTCGGCCTCGCCTGAACAGTGTGGGGTTTGGTATATATGTATTGGTTTTGCCGTTTCTTTATCGTTCGAAGACAGGAGAGGGAGGTGGCGTGTGTGGAGAGAGGAGAAAGAATGAGAGGGATATGTGCCACTAATTAATTTTGGATTTGTTTGAGAAGCCTTAAAATGATCCAAGTAAGCTTTATTTTTCTTGTGCATTTTAGGATTCGACTTTTGTCAAATTGAATTTGATTTAATTTTCGACACGTGTAAATGGTCTAAGTAAGCGCTTTTTTTTCCTGTGCATAAATTTAGTATTCTACTTTTGCAATGATTAAAGTTGGTTTAAGTTTCGACCCCGTAAATTTATCTAAATAAGCTCCTTTTTTTTCCTGTGCATGAATATTTCATTTTAGTGTTCTACTTTTTTAATAATTAAAGTTGGTTTAAATTTCGACACTAAAATGATCTCAATAAGCTTTTCTTTTTCTGTGCATAAATATCTCATTTCAGTATTAGAGATTTATATTAATTAAAGTTGGTTCAGTTTTTGACACCTTAAAATGATCTAAGTAAGCTTTTTTCGTGTGCATAAATATCTCTTTTGAGCATTAGAACTTTATATTAAACTTGGTATCAATATACTGTACTGACCCACACTTTTTTCACCTTTGGTTTCTTTATTCTTTTAGTGACTCTAGTGCACATATATCTTATTTTAGCATTGAATTCCATAATAATTAATATTGGTTTAAGTATATACTAGTGACCCACACCTTTTCATCTATGGTTTCATCATTGTTTTTGTTTAGGATAAAGAGTTGGTACACACTTGAGACAGTAGCGTCGACACTAGCATTGTCATATTGGAGAAATGATGATTGAAACAGGCTATTGATTGACAAGTAAATAATTCAGGAAGTATGAGAAATCGAAGTCCAGTTTATTAAACAGGCAAGGAAAGTACACAGTGCATCAAAGACCTGGAACCCGTGTTGGTTTATTCACGGCTGAATTGAACTGAAACTATGCGTAGCCCTTTCATTTTTCAAGCAGTTAAGGGAAGGCTGGTATAATGACTGCGCCTTTGTTTTTCTGTGGCGCCATTATTTTTGCTGGAATGTGTATTACGCATTTGTATGAACGGTATTGTTCTGTTACATTTAATCGCTGAGCTAAACAAACTTCACTCGTGATATTCCGGTGGCTGTCGAATCTCGTGTAACATTTCCTTGGTATGTGGTTGAGCTTGTGGTATCGTTTAGTAAGGACGCTTCGAGAAAAGGTTTTTCGCCATCAGTCTGTATTTTCTAGTTTTCTTAATCATGTTAAGTTGTTTTCTACTAATGTTTTTTAGTGGTAGAAGAGAAACATTTCCAGAGTGCTTACAAAACTTTGGGAACCTGTTGTGTTGGCTACTCCTATCTGCCATTTTGGATGTGCACATAATGTGTTCCATCACTAAGCTAACAAACTTAAAAATATATATATATATTTTTGCAGCTGTATCATGAAAATTGGTAATGGAAGTATTGCAGGTTAGACGTAAATTACAACTGACCTTCGTGTCAGGGTGTATTATTCAGGAGGTAATTACACTGAGGTAATACATCAGGATTCTCACGCTAAATGCAAAAATCTGTTGATGCTGAAAAAAAGTTTGTACACCTGCTTAATCAGTAGCAGTTCAGAATTACAAGCTTTCGCACTAGTCCATTAATATGAAAACTGACAGCCAGGACCTTGAAGTGATGCCAGGGGTTCTCCAAACCGATTGTCGTAACGGGTATAATGTTCTCTGTAATTTGATTGTGTGACCATTATATTCTTTAGCCTGGAAAGCAAACTCGGCCTCTGTGCCAGAAGGGTAATGAATGCTTCAGTACCGCTATCCATTACAGACATTGATTTCCTTCTTGCTTTGGACACTGATTAGCTTTTAATAATTAAACTGACACTTCGTGTGTCAACGTAAAAATATTCTTTGGCTTTTAGTAATTAATACTTACACATGGTGAGTCAACGTAAAAATGTTCTTTGGCTTTTAATAATTAATACTTACACATGGTGTGTCAACGCAAAAATGTTCTTTGGCTTTTAATAATTAATACTTACACATGGTGTGTCAACGCAAAAATGTTCTTTGGCTTTTAATAATTAAGACTTACACATGGTGTGTCAACGTAAAAATGTTCTTTGGAGTAAAGCTTTGCATTATCCTTGTGGGTCAGACACCTGGTGGAAGAAAACTATGATTCATTTCTGTTTTCACATTACCACGGCTGTCTTTTGAATGATTTGCACAGCTTTCGATGTGGCATAACAAGGGTGTCGTTGTTGACCACTAAAACGGAATCTCCTTAATGGAGAGACAGGCTCGAAGCAGTTGCTTTCGGCGTGGAATATAGCCATTTACTCTCCATGTAGGTACAGTAGAGGTTATCTTGTAATTATGAAGAAATTCAAGGGAATACCGAATTCTGTTATTTCATCGGGTTAGATGGCTGAGGAGATTCAGTGGCATTTTTAAGAAGTTTTTGGTGCACTGAGTTTCACATGACATTTAGCGTATTGATCTGAGAGTGACATTTGAGGAATACATGTAGTTCAGTGCGCTTTCTTTTCCTCACGTCTTTATTCTATGTCTTCTTGCCACGTGGAGCCAGTGTATATATTTCATGCTCATTCATGACTTGAGTCAGTTTAGTTCATGTAAAGTTATTAAAAGATATTAACGAGAAAGAAAAAAAAATGAGTGGCTACAAGAACGAAAAAAGGTGAAAAGCCAAAGACAGATGATTAAAACGATACTCCCATGACAGAAAAATTACTTATTTGTCCGGTGAAGAACTAGTTATTGTTTAGATGAAGAACTCGTTATTTGTCAGGGGAAGAAGTAATTAATTTCAGGAGAAGAGGACTAATTATTTTTCACAGGAAGAACAATTATTTTTCAGGGGAAGAACTGGTATTTTTCACTGTAAGAACAGTTATTTTTCAGGGGAAGAACTAGGTATTTTTCACGGGAAGAACAGTTATTTTTCAGAGAAAGAACTAGGTATTTTTCACGGGAAGAACAGTTATTTTTCAGGGGAAGAACTAAGTATTTTTCACTGGAAGTGCAGTTGTTTTTCACGGAAAGAACTAGGTATTTTTGTACTGGAAGAACAATTATTTTTGAGGGGAAGAACTAGATATTTTTCACGAGAAGAACAGTTATTTTTTCAGGGAAAGAACTAGTTATTTTTCAGAGGAAGAACACCCTCTAGTTATTTATCAGATGAGGGCAGAGAAGGAGCCCTCCAAAAGTATAAACAAAGATGATGGCGATGATCTTCACTTGAATATCACGGTTCACGAAAACAACTTCTACTGGACGGTTTTAAGAAGACTCTTGAGAACTCCGCTCTTGGAAGAGTAAAAAGATCGGCCAAAAATGAATGCTTCGGGATTTCACATGCTTTTCTTCCTTTTTCTTTTTTTTATTTTCTCTCAAACAATGTTATTGTTGATTACGTCTGCGGGTTTTTCTCCTCCTCCTCCTCCTCCTCCTCCTCCTCCTCCTCCGAGGAAATTGGGAATGAAAAGTTGTTTCTGTAGCCTTCTTTGGAACTCCTCGTCTTTAATTAAATATATGACGTCCGTGTCACTCGTCTTATGCATCTGTCTGTATTTCGGAGCTTTTTAACTTACGATTAGACTTCATTGTCTGCGTTATTAACTCGGGTATTATATCCTTCATAAGCTCCGTCATAGTAAGGAAACTTTCTTTGTCTAATTTCAGCTGGGTTATTGTATCCTTCATAAGCTTCCGTTACGATAGGTATAAATTTCATTGTCTAATTTCAGCTGGGGTATTTTATCCTTCATAAGCTCCCGTTATGGTAGGGATAACTTACATTGTCTAATTTCAGCTGGGTTATTTTGTCCTTCATAAGCGCCTATAGGGGTAACTTTCATTGGCTAATTTCAACTAGGTTATTTTATCCTTCATAAGCTCCCGTTATGGTAGGTTTAACTTTCATTGTCTAATTTCAGCTGGGTTATTTTATCCTTCATAAGCTCCCGTTATGGTAGGGATAACTTTCATTGTCTAATTTCAACTGGGTTATTTTATCCATCACAAGCTCACGATATAGTAAAGATAGCTTTCATTGTCGTATTTGAACTAGGACATTTTTATCCTTCATAAAATCCCGTTAGGGTAAAGGCTTAGCTTTCATTGTCTTATATTAATTGGGGTATATTAACCTCCATAAACTCTCGTTACAGTAAGGAGTAGCTTTTGTCTATGATATGGTTGGCCTTTTTTTTTTTTTTTTTTTTTTTTTATCCTTCCTGGTCTCTTGTTATGGTAAGAATTGGCCTTCATCGTCTTAAATGCCGCCAGTATTTTATTTCTATTCAGTCGTCGTTGTCTTTTGCATTGGGAAGGGTATTTTAACCTACATAATTTCAAGCGAGATTTTTTCCGACTTACCCTTAATCGTTTTTCATTAGCTTTAATTTTAGCTTATTTTATTGTTCATCCATTGCTGTGCTGATCAGTAGTAGCTTTGGTGTTTTTCACATATAGCTAGTATTTTATCCTTGATTAACCTCTGTTGTATTTTATATTGTGGGGATATTTGCGTAGATCAGCTGATATTTTCGTCAGAGTCAACCCTTGTTGTCTTTGGTAATGGCAGTTTCTAACCCCAGCTAGCATTCATTGTATATAAGTGAATGGAATAAAGTTGTGGGGGGGGGGAGTTATTTAGACTTGGTTCGATCTTTTATTTTTGTCGGGATTAGAGGATTAGCTCTTGGTTCAAAGCCGCTTCAGCCTTTTTAATGATTCTGTATTATCTTTTGTTTTAAATTTTTTTTATTTTATATTTCGCTATCCATTGATATCGTTTACCAGAGATGGTTTTCAGGTACTTAATCCCTCTTTCTCTTATATATATATATATATATATATATATATATATATATATATATATATATATATATATATTATATGTGTGTATGTATGTATGTATGTATGTAGTTAGTTTTTGTATCTGCTCGCAGTCATGTACATACGTATACATATTGAATAATTTAAAACTTGTGCCAGCTTGAAGAGAAGCTTCGTCTTTAGCTTTGTGGTCTGGTCCCATCACGATGTGAATCAAAAGTTTCCGTACAAAAAATTACGTGACTTGTTGCTTGATGTTACACACGATTAAGAAGACAGACAGACTTAATGTGCAATGACCATGGAGTCTTTCAATTATATCAAACGCATTTTGAACTTCACAGCAGAATTCAACACTTTGTTAGTGTCAGTCACTAGTGGGAATTATAGGAAAATTCTTGAGTTTTTGTGCAAAGGCTTTTGTTTCACCCTTGTATTTAATCGCTAATAATAAAATTTGTTTAAAGCTTATTTAATAGTAAATAACAGGCACGAGTAAACAGAAGGAACTTTCAGGTAGTTTAAAACCCTGACTTCAGTGAGCCCTTAGGTGAAACAGCTCTCATGCTAGATTCTCTATCTCCCTCCTCTCCTCCCCCCTTCGCATCTCAACATTTCCACGAAAGGAGGTTGTGTAATGAACGGTATAACAGCCTTTTACAATTTTGACCTCCACTCCCCACCCCCCATGCCCTTTCCCCCTTACCTCCCCCACCCCTACCCAGAGAGGCTGTAGCGAGAAGCCCTCTTTATTACAAAGTTGTGTCCCTCCTGATTCTCTTGGGAAGGTCCCTCTGCCCCCTTCCCAGTCTCTCTCTCTCTCTCTCTCTCTCTCTCTCTCTCTCTCTCTCTCTCTCTCATGAAGAATTAAGAATGGCGGAATGTTGAAGGAAAAGTAGAGCCTCATTTCTTTCCATTTTTCCTTTTGAAAGTTGCTTCCTCCTTTAGCCCTTCTAAATGAAGATTAACTCGTCTTCAGGAATAGCCATTCAGCCTTGATGATTATTGTGAGGAATGGCCAATCATCCCTAAATTTTGTTATGGGGATTGGTAGATCATCCTCGATATTTGTATTGAGGAATGACCACTTAGCCTTGTAGTTATCATCATATATCGCCAATCAGCCTCAATTTGTCACAAAGAATGGCTACTCATTCTTGATAATTGATGTGAGGAGTAGCCAATCGTCCTAGCTAATTTATCATGAAGGATGCCCAATCAGCCTTGATAATTGTTGTGAGGAATGATCAGTCCTTCATAATTTGTCATGAGGGAGGTCCAGTTGGTCGTAATTATTGTGAGGGATGAAGAGTTAAACTTCTAAATCTTGCTTTTGGTTGGGAATAAACAATATAGATTTTGCTTTTGGATGAGAATAAACAATATAACTAGTGATGAAGCATGAATCATGACGGGGAAATCTTCAGAACGTAAAATCTCATCTGAGATGAACCTTTTCGGAAGGAAAAGAGCGTTCAAGATTAGCTCCTCGTCTACCCCTCCCCTCCCCCACTTTCCCCTCCCCTCCCCTCCAGATCCGAGCCCGGAGATCCATCCTTTTCCCCTTAACCGGGAAAGCTAGGAAAGTCCCAAGGAAGAAAGAAGAAAGAGGAAGAAAGGGCGGGAGGAGAAGAAGAAAAAAGAAAACGAAAAGAAAAAGTGAATATTGAGCAGCAGGGAAAACATTTTGATAGTTTAATTAACGCTTTAGCAACCTTCTCCCCACCCCCTGGCCATCCTCCCTCCTCCTTCTCCTCCTTTACTCTTGGAATGAGCTTATAGAGGGAGTCCCCCCCCTTCTTTTCCGGTGATTTCCAACCGTTATGGAATCCTCTCTGGAAGCGACCATGGCGTCACTCGAGGTAAAGTAGTTGCACAGAATAGGTGGGATGGGTAGGAGGGGTGCGGAGGGGGAGGGATGCATGTACTGTGATCTTAATGGGGGAGGGGGAGAGAGAGAGAGAGAGATATTGGTTGAGGGTGGCAGGGAAGAGTTAGGAGGGAGGGGAGGAGGGACAAAAGGGTCATTTGGTGGTTAGGAGTTGAAGAGACGTTGCTAATTATTAGCTACAAAGATAATTGACGCGTTCATAACCATTGGCCTGGGGTTGTTGAGAGAGATGTGTGTCCCTTCTTTTAATTATTTCCCGCGGTAATGCTCTCTCTCTCTCTCTCTCTCTCTCTCTCTCTCTCTCTCTCTGTGAACAACAAGGTTTGGGAGAGGTAAAAATGGTCTGTACTTTTATTTTCTCGGCGTGTTGAAATTAAATTTAAGCGCTCAATAATACTCTCAGATTATTTTGTGGTTTTCTGTGATTATTTCGCGCTTTTATGAGATTGGTTCGTGAAAAAGTGTTGATGATGCATTTGAGGTATTTATTTTTCAATAAAATCGGCTTCTGTGTTTTTTTGTGCGCTGATACATAATCATGGACAAATCTGACTAATGTAGCCGTTCTTTGAAGGATCGGGCCTTTTTATGTCCTTTTGTATTTGATGCGCATTTTATTGCCACCGCTTTTTTTGCAGTTGCATTCTGTTGAAGTGGATATTGTGCATGTATGCACGTTGTGTACATACATGCATACCAAGAGAGAATTTTGCGACAGGATTTTAAAACACGGAGAGAGAGAGAGAGAGAGAGAGAGAGAGAGAGAGAGAGAGAGAGAGAGAGAGAGAGAGAGAGAGAGAGATTTCAGGACACCGCTCTCTATCGACATCAATATTTAAAACCAGCGTGGCATCTCCGATAACACAAATTGTTCTTTGTTAATTGAAAGGTCTGATGTTATTACCCCTCGTAACGTATCTTAAAAACAAACCCATTTCAGGGGACGGTAATGAACACAGGGGATACCTGAAGACAAAGAATTCCCCGATGATTTATAAAGTGTAATACGAGTATTAATATATATATCCGTCCGCTAAAAAAGGGGATGGAGTCGATGGAGAGAGAGAGAGAGAGAGAGAGAGAGAGAGAGAGAGAGAGAGAGAGAGAGAGAATGGGTTGGGGGGCGAGTGTGAGGAAGGGGAAAGCGAGGGGACAGGAGATAGATAGAAAGTAGGAGAGGGTCGGACAACCCCTTCTCTAGGGTGAGGGGAGGGGAGGGGGAAGGAAACTAAATCTCAGGAGGGATAAAAAGAGGAGAGAGAATGATGTAGAAGACGATGACTGAGGGGGAAACAGAGAGAGAGAGAATCGACAATACAGGAACAAGAGATTGATTGGTAGATAAAGGGAAACAGACGTAAGTGAGAGGGGAATGATGGAAAAAAGGGAAAAATGTTTAAAAAGGGAAAGAAAACAATAAGAAATGAAAAGAGGGCGGAAACTGGATGCATATATTTTGAGCACCGAGAGAGAGAGAGAGAGAGAGAAATAGAGAGAGAGAAGAGTGAATGTAACTTGAGTTGACGTTGAATTGAATATCCAATTCGTGCTTTGATAAAAGTGGATCTGTAGATAGAAGGAACAGATATATATATATATATATATATATATATATATATATATATATATATATATATATATATATATATATATATATATATATATATATATATATATATATATATATATATACACATATATATATATATGTATTGGCAAGGAGTATCAATTAAATCTCGATACTTTTATTTTAGTTGGATCATTGGTTTAAGGAACTAATTAAGGTCCAAGTCTTGTTGATGACACTTGCCTTATTTATCAAGTACGAAATTCAGGTTACCTATTAAGAAGTCATAAATTTAATTGCTTGTACGTATTGCATATTTATCATTATGCTTTCGTGTTTATGGGATTTTTATATACCAGTATCTCATTAGTTTCTCTCTCTATCCGTCTGTGTGTCTGTCTAGCTATGTTGGCCCCTCCTTCCCCCTCCTCCTCCCCCTCCCCACCTTGATTCCTCCAGCTCCTCCTTCTCCTCCTCCTCCTCCTCATCCTCATCCTGCAGGGTAACAAGGGCCTGTTAATAAAGCGCCGGTTATGTCGTCTTCAAAGGGGAACTTATATGCCGAGAGACAAAAAGTGACAAACTTGTTGACAAAATTGACACACACCGTTCTCTTCTTTTTTTTCCCTTCTCTCTTTCTTTCTTTCTTCCTCTCTCACTCACTCTCTCTCCCTCCTTCCTTCTGACGTTGAAGTTAGTTTGGGTTGGTTGAGGCAAACGATTGATGTCTCTTTTTAAAGAGGGGAACGATTTTATATCCCTTATTGATAGCTCCGGAGTCGGTATCGATGTCCTGGAGAGAGAGAGAGAGAGAGAGAGAGAGAGAGAGAGAGAGAGAGAGAGAGAGAGAGAGAGAGCTTCCTCCTCCGATGGACGGACGAGGGGTTTGTTGCTGGTCTGAGAGAGAGAAAGGAGAGAGAGAGAGAGAGAGAGGAGAGAGAGAGAGAGAGAGGTCAGTAAGAGATGGATGGACGTTGGTCTAGGGAGTGTACAGCACCAATAATGATGTTATCGTGGCATTGAGGGGACGTGGAAGCAAAAAGATTAAATTGCCTGATAGGAAGTGTTGTGATGGAGTTTGGCAGATTTTTTTTTTTTTTTTTTTTTTTTTTTGCCATTACATATTTGAAAGA
Source organism: Macrobrachium rosenbergii (assembly GCF_040412425.1). Lineage (NCBI taxonomy): Eukaryota > Metazoa > Arthropoda > Malacostraca > Decapoda > Palaemonidae > Macrobrachium > Macrobrachium rosenbergii. The sequence goes on along the minus strand of NC_089793.1, from coordinate 10,678,217 downwards.
CGGGACAGGTTGATTTTGCCTCTCGTGTAAGGGAATGGCCCATTGTCGTTTGTTAGAAGCAAAGCAATTAATAGGGAAAGTAATATATTTGTAATATATATATATATATATATATATATATATATATATATATATATATATATATATATATATATAGTGACATTTTTTTTACATTCACAATTATTAAGCTCAAATGTCGTTTGATGTGCAGCTCATTGTACCTCGGAAATAACTGTAACCCCCTAGGGAATTATGATTGATAAGTGTTGATTTAAGCACTTACCAATTATAATTTCCCTTGGGTGTAAGTTATCCTGGGCATAGTAAATTGATATTTTAGCGATATTTATGGTTTATATATTTGTTTTATAATATATATATATATATATATATATATATATATATATATATGTGTATATATATATATATATATATATATATATATATATATATATATATATATAGTATATATATATATATATATACCTATATATATATATGAACGTATGATTGTTATATATTATTATATATATATATGATATATATATAATTATGATCAATCATTGGCAGGTTTATATATATATATATATATATATATATATATATATATATATATATATATATATGGTATTTGATTACTATATATATATATATATATATGACCGTACAGCCATATATGAACGTGATTGTTCTTATTATTAAGTGTGATAAGACACACAGGTTGGTATTTGATTACTTGACCGCATTGTGAAGTGTGGTCTGGTGAGAAGATCAGAGTTGAGCATTTTGAACTGAGAGAGAGAGAGAGAGAGAGAGAGAGAGAGAGAGAGTAATCGTAAACTAGAGCTACATTGGTTTGATTGTTATGGCATTTCCTTTCTAGTTACTTAACAACATGTGTGTCTACGTTCATCTGCGCTCCTCCTCCTCCTTTTCCATTTAAGGGGGTGACCCCAGAAAGGGATTGTTTTATAACCCCCATGCCCTTCTTCCTGGCTGTAACCTCCCACATTGAACTAACTGTCTGGTACCTCATTCATTGGTAAGGTCAGCGGAAGCACAATTTTTTTAATTGAGGAAACTGACCTAAACTGTTTTCCCACGCCTGGGATCAGAAAATTAACTAGATTATATATATATATATATATATATATATATATATATATATATATATATATATATATATATATACATACACACATACATACATACATAAATGCAGTAGGGATCTGCAGTAATAATCTTTGATTATAATGACGAAATTCATTTGTAAAAATATACAGAAGCCCAAGCTTTCAACCATCATCGCGGACTTGATCACCAAACTGTCCACAGAAGGGTGGACGAAAGCTTAAAGCTCTGTATATATTTTTACAAATACATCTCGTCTTCATAATGAAGACTGTTACTGTGGATCCTGTTGTAGCTAATTGAGAAGCTTGATACTGTTTTATTTTTTTATTATTATGTACATATGTATATATATATATATATATATATATATATATATATATATATATATATATATATATATATATATATATATATATATATGTTTGTTTTCTTCTTCTTGCTCGTTCCTTGAGACTTGTGATAGAAAAGCGCTGCTTTGTCTCATCAGGTTTGCAAGGCAGTGTAAATGTTGCGATTTTTTGTATACTTCTTGATTCTCAAAGTACACATATCGGTATGGTTGCTTATTACACATTTAACGCACGAAGTATTATGATTACCATTTTTTTATATTTTAATTTTTTACTTTAAAAGCATTTATTTCACTTTACTAGCATTAAAAGGGGTAGAGCGTTCACGCGTTGACCACCTAATTATTTAACATTTCATTCGATTGTTATTTTATTTCGATATTTAAATGTCACGGCCTTTTATTTGGGAATTATTTGTAGAATGAACATCAGTGATTAAGCGTCATATTGTGGATAAGTTTTCTTAACATTTTTCGCATTCATGACGCCATGATATTTCTCGCCAGTAATCCACTACAGATGCCAAATTGACACCTGCCATCTTTCAAATATCCGTCTCTTTCTCTCTTCGCGTTAACACTTGTTAACATATGTTTTAGATAGGTGCACAACTTTCACAGGCGTGGTCCTGTTCATGTCGCCATATCAGACCATGCGTTGTCATAATGATTATTAACAGATCGTTTTATTCTCTCTGTACTTGTATAGTTGCTACGTTGTGGGTAAACATAGCCAAGTTTGAGCGCTGCTGGGAGGCTGTTGCTGCTGCTGTCGTGATGCCAGCCGTTGGAGGGAAACTGGGAAAGGGAACCCCTTTCCCCCCCTCCCCCGCCCCCTTCCCTTTTGAGGGAGGGGAGGGAAGGGCTGTTGGGGGGGGGTTAGTAAGGGTCGGGGTGTTTCGAGATCCACAAAAGGCACATCAACAATGGTTTATGAGGTTTTGCATCACGAGACCTTGGAGGCGTTGTGCGGCGGTGGTGGTGGGTGGTGGTGTTGGTAGTGGTGTCAGTGGTGTCTGGGTGGGTGTGGTGTCAGTGGTGGTTGTTAGCTCACAAGGTTACGCTCTCACATATAGACACATTTATGTCGCTGATGCTTTGCTCGATCTCTGTGTTAGCAGAGCCTCACCTCCCCCCCCCTCCCCTTTTCTGTCTGTTATGTGCATGTCTCTCCGAACAGATGAATATCTTTCTGTTTATGAATCTATTAGAATATTAGCCAAGTTATTCCTCTCAATAAACCTTCTATCCATCAGAGTTTGCTCTGTGTGTGTGTGTGTGTGTGTGTATGTGTCAAACTAGTATAATCTCTCTCTCTCTCTCTCTCTCTCTCTCTCTCTCTCTCTCTCTCTCTCAACATGATGTCTCGCCCTTTTAACAGAAACTTAAATTAGTTGCAATGCTTCCAGGGGTAGCAGTTATATATAACGGTGTCATTATATCGGAGGAATTTAACAGATAGTGGGATACAAAAGCAGTAAGAATAAATGGACGAGAGAAAGAGATTTCAGCTGGAATGAAAGAGGAGACAGTTAAAAAAAAAAAAAAAGGTCTGTTGGAAGTCCTTTCTCTTTCTGAGCGACACCGTTGCTAAATAAATGAAAAGCGTTCATTGATGACGTTCACAATATCGAATCGCTTGACGTAAGGCCACGTTTTCGCGATTGCCACACGGCCTTGCAATTACTTACATAACTTCTTTCTTTCCCTACAAAGAGCAAAAGTAAACATAAGGAAAAATCTTATCTTTCCTTGCAAAATAAAAGTAAGCTCAAGTTAAGGAAAGAGTGACCACGCAAACTCGAATAGTGTGCTGCGCCGCACGCACAAATACATACACGTTCAGCTGTTTTTCCTAACAGGGGGTGTTTCCGGAAAAAACCACGGCGGTGACTGCTGCATTCATTTATCGTAACTGCTGAGTCGTGGATGAACCTCTGTGCAGAGAACTTCATATATATATATATATATATATATATATATATATATATATATATATATATATATATATATAGTGTATGCGTATGTATGTATGTATATATATATATATATATATATATATATATATATATATATATATATATATATATGTATATGTATATGTCACTGCCCTATTAAAGTTTTGTAACTGCTGAATCGTATATGAAACACCCCATGCAAAGAACTATATATATATATATATATATAACTATATATAATATATATATATATATATATATATATAACTGTGTGTATATATATATATGTATATATATATATATATATATATATATATATATATATATAGTATCAAAATCAATTTAACGGCTAAGTAATGAATGTGACGTGACCATTGTCTTCTGTGTTCTCTGAAGCCACTCTCCGTAAGAGTCCTGGCTACATTTGTTAGAGAGAGAGAGAGAGGAGAGAGAGAGAGAGAGAGAGAGAGAGAGAGAGAGAGAATGAATATCAAGGTAAGGGAATGGTCATTTGCATCGGGCGGAAGCAAATGCAACAAACGGGTTGCAGCTGTAATTAGGTGAGAGTTTACTGCAGGTGAGCATTCTCCAGTGACATCCCGAGTGATGCGTATGTATGTGCGTAATTTGATTACTAATATTAGGGATGCGTGAAGGTAGGGGAACGCGGACACACACACACACACACACACACACACACACACACACACACACACACACACACAGGGCCTTTGTCTGCGTGTACTTGGCTCTGCTTTGCGCGGTGGTGGTTTACAGTAGATGGCCTGTTATGTTGATGATGTCTCGGGTTAATGTTGACATGTTTTTCGTAGATTTGTGGCGGCTTGTCGCGGCACACTAGACTCATATAGTACTAATGGTTGCTTGTAGCGTTTCTGCCGCTTTAGAATAGAGTAGGATATAGAATTTAGGCCAAAGGTCAAGCGCTGGGACCTGCGAGGTCATGCAGCGCTGAAAAAGAAATTGAGAGTAGAAATGTTTGAAACAGGAGGAAAACCTCGCAGTTGCACTACGAAACGATTTTTAGAGAGGGTGGAAAGTCAGATGGAAGAATGAGAATATGAAAGGAGGTACAGCAAAAGGAGTGAAGGGCTGCAGCTGCGGGGCGTTCAGCCTTCAACTTTTCATCTGTTATCTTTGGTCTATTATTACTCACCTCTCCTGTATCCTTACTTTGCTGTAACTTGTACCCTTAATTTAAGAACAAATCCTTCGAGTAGAAATTACGGATGCCTAAAATATTGTGACTTGGTGTATAATCGTTAAACTACTATTATATACCAAGTACATTTGTGGAGATGACAGCTAAGGTCAACGTTACCAAAGTAGTCTCCCTGTCATCTGACATTATTATTTTTATAGGTTTCCAACAGTAGAGAAAGGTAATCTCACCCATTGTAAAAAGGGATTAAGACATCATAGAGGTATTTGCTTATTTTTTTTTTTACCTGAGAGTCGTTTTTTATTTATAAATCACTGAAGCCTTATGAGTAAAACATGATGGGTTTCATGCTCATGATAAAATAATCGGAAGAAAACGTTTGATGCAGTTTTTAGTCCCTGAAAACGTTTCCGGGATGAATGTTAGTGAAAATTAATGTGCGTATCATTGGGCAGCCCTGCTCTCTCACCTCCATCAATCCTTTGTTTCTCTTGCGTCCAAGAGAACGAGGGGGGAAATAGGTGATTCATAGCTCTCCCTCCTCTCCCCTCTCTCTCTCTCTCTCTCTCTCTCTCTCTCTCTCTCATTGCCGATGAATCTGATGTTTCTTGATACATCAGAGCAAAGCTTTCGAGTGCATGTTGAACGTAGTGTTTGGTCATAGTTCTTACCAAGGTCATTCCGACTGAATGTAACCCTATTTTCGTCCGAATTATCACACTGAAACGCTTGCATTTTAATCTTCCTTTCATTACAAATTGTTATATCGAAGTTCTTGTAATGGTAATTTTGTAAACTCTCTCTCTCATACTTAAACAACAGGATTATAACAACATGGGTTTGAAAAGCTGTGTACTTAATCCATAAAAAAAAATTCATTCGCATTATGTGCACATATGTATGTGAGTGCATGAAAAAGGTGGATTATAATAGCATAGATTGGTCAAGCTGTGTACTGAATCCACACACACACAAAATCATTCGTATCAAGTCGATATATGTATGTTATTACACAAACATAAAAGTGTAGAGAGAAAAGGTATTCTTCTTCTTCAAGTGAGACCAGTCAGTGTCTTCATACTCTCTCGACATCACTCTGGCCGAGACCTTGAACTAATTGAGGCTGTTGGGAAGGGAGGGTGACCATGGGGGTGGGGGATTGGGGGTGTGGAGAAAGCTTGCCTTTCGCAGACTATGAAAGAAACTCGAAACTGGTGTTTTCGTTTACACAGCATTGCTTGGTTCAATTAAATGATCACGATAATTAGAAATTTCTAACTCTACTTCCAAAGGCGTTTATGTCCTCACCCTGACATCGGCTATGCTTTGAAGATAGTCCGAGAAGATATTCGTTTATTTCTGTATCCGTGATGTTTGATGCTTGCCTCTGAATAAAGTATTAGTTGGCGTTGAATGATGAATATCTGGGAGTATCTTGTAGATAACTTTCAGTGTAATTTTAAATTTGCACACACACTGTATATATGTATATGTATATATATATATATATATATATAATATATATATATATATATATATATATATATAATTGCTACATGTCAGATGAGGTTGGTTAGTCCTGGAAACTTAACTACTTATGAATAAATACCTCCATTAGATACCATCTTGTAATTGTATTCAGTTTACAACAGTTGTGCAGAAAAGTGATAATATATATATATATATATATATATATATATATATAATATATAAGTATTAGGATTTGTGTGAATATATTTATGTATGCAATATGCAAGTATGCAGAAAGTGAGAAAGAGAACTTTGAAATATTATTCCACGTGGTTATAGATATTTTCCTCACTGGCACATGTTGTAGGTTTATGGGATAATAAAGACAGCGAACGATGTTATTTAGTGGCAAACGTCGAGCAGAATCAAAGGATCTCGAGCGATGTCGTGCATTGTTGCACGGCGTGACGTGGATTCCACAGACCCTTGGCTGTCGTTCAAACACGCACACACGGACCAAGCACGTGTAGGCTATTGTTTACGTTTTAGGCTGCTTCCACCCCCGCCCGTGTACGTTGGTACCGATTGCACACGGCCATATAAGCCTCTACCTGGCGGGCTTCTGCTGGTCTTGCTTCTCTTAATCGGGGCAAATATTTATTTGTGTTTAATAGCTCCTGGCAGTTATATAGGTCGGCCCAAAAAACGTTTTCGTTTAATATTGATTTCCATAAAGAAGATCAAACGAATCTGTTGCATTTATATGTAACGATGTATTCCCGCTTTGAAAAATGACGGTGTCTTCAGTTGGCTTTTGCCCGCGGCGAAATGAATTTCGAAGTTACGTGATAAAATTCGGCCGAGATTTTTGACCACTGCTCCAGCAATATTTTTGTTGGTAACATTACTAACTTTTACTTATGACGATCACTCGCATGATTTCAGTCTTACAGCAATTGCCTTTTTCAGAGATCATTGCTTTAATATTTTATTTATACTTTTCATTGTTATTATACATTCTTTTATTTATTAACTTTGAGATCGAATTTTGAACGAGTCGCGGCCACTCTCCGCTGCCATCACATCATGCAGCATTTCATCTCTCTCTCTCTCTCTCTCTCTCTCTCTCTCTCTCTCTCAGCTCAACAGGTTGCCGACGAGAAAATATGGAACGGGGAGCCTAAATCTTATCTGATTCTCCGTATCGTAAACATTGTATAACGGAGTCGATTTTTTTTTCTATACTGTAATTTTTCCCCAGCCAATTTAACTAATGGCTGTCGAAGACAAGGCAGTTGTTCATTGTAAATGTTGCGTTTTTTAACGTAAATTGAAAGCGCAAAATAAAAAAAAAAAAATACAACGAAGAAAATACATAAGACTAAGAAAAGATAAAAGAAAAATTAGGAGGGGAAATGAGGTAAGATGAGAAGAAGTTTGCTTACCGAACGTTTAGTTGATGCGCTTGCGTCCATTCGCGTTTTCGTGTAATGTTTTGGCAGTTGGGAATCGAACTGCGCATGCGTCGATTGCGAAAACACGGACCACCTTGTTCTCAAGGGATCCTCTTTCTCCCCTAGAGCGATATCTACCTCGTTACCTGACCACCCTGAATACGCGTCTGTGCATTTTATCATTTTTCGCTTAATTAAGTCTGTGTGCGTATTGTGTCCTACGAGTTGTCATCGTATCTGAGATATTTAAATGCCCTTGGTTAATATTAATAATTTAGCGTGCGTGTTAAAAGACTACGAAAACATGGTAATGTCGGTTCAGATTTTAGAATTCCTATTTGTGAGGTTTAGCGAATCGTCAGGTTTCTGGTATTGCGTACACAGATACTTCAACAATTTGAAGAGATAAAAAGTTTCTGTGGCGTTCCAAATCTTTAGAATTCCTTTCGGTGAGGTTAAAGCAAATAGTCAGTCTCCGAGCATTGCGTGTAAAAGAGAAACGAGAAGGTAGTTGAGAGAGAGAGAAGGGTGTGATTTTGGGACAAGGAACCCTTTTCACCTGTGGAGAGGAGTCGGCATGGGCGCTGGGAGAGGCGAGGGAGACCGGTGAATGTGGGAGACAGGTCACCGTTGTTGAATGTTTTCTGTAGATAAATTCGCCAGATTATATCTTCTGCTTCTTCCCTTGGAAGGTTACAGATTGATTGATTTGTAGACTCTAGGCATACATGCCAAGCACTGGGGCAACTGAGGCCATTCAGCGCTGAAACGGAAATTGACAGTAAAAGTTTGGAAGGTGTAACAGGAGGAAAACCTCGCACTTACACTATGAATCAATTGATAGGAGAGGGTGGACAGTAAGATGGAAGAAAGAGAACACGAACGAAGGTACAGTAAAAGGAATGAAAGCAGTTGCAAAGAGAGGTTTGATATTTGGAATCGTCGCTAATTTTATCAAATTGATTCGTGAATATTGTATAATATCAGCATCACATTTTTATAGATATCTCGTTGGTGATATCAGTTAGTCTAAAACGTTCGACTGGCAAGCAGTCTGACTGTAAGACGTTAGTTTTAAATTACCAGGAAATAATTCACAATTACGAATGTTGAGAATATTGTAACTTACTAAGGGATTTCAAGTTTCCCCGAGATAAGAAAAGAACTAATTAATTTCTGTTTCCATCTCTTAAGGGAAAACACCATGATTTGCAAATTGTAAGGATATTTTCTTTCAAGTCTGTTATAATTGTTAGTTAAACTTAGGAAAAGTGGCTAATAGAACGCACATATTGAATAACCCCTGTAAAATAAAGTGAAATCCCTTGGAAAGTAAAGTAAAATGAAATTATGAACATAAGAATATTTTAATTCACTCAAAACTGAACTGGATATTTGAGATGAGATTTGAAATTCTTGATATTTTATTATTTTTATATCTTTACCTGTCACTGTGTTCGATATTATTCTAGCGTATTTTGGAAGGAAACTAAATAAAAATATGTTACGTGAACTCTGTTTTCGAGTTAGAATTTGGTGTAAAGTCAAGGAAAAAGCTCATTTGCTATAGTAGAAAATGCACCTTATGTGCTTCCATTTTCGTTGCCAGCTTGTGTAACTTGATGTTATCCATGATGTAATTGAAATGATGGTATGGTTACTCAGCAATATGGATTTAAGGGCCCATAAATAATTGTCAGATTACAGCAAGAAGACATGCACAATGTTTGATTAGTCAAGCAAAACGACTAGAAGGAGGAACCACCTCCTGCCAGGTAATGTAGAGAAAATGTTTATGTGCTTGAGAAGATGTTCTGATTCAGCGCTGTTTGTTTGCCTTCTGACGTGGTGGTATCGTGTGATCTCGACTGAACGTGAATGGGGGAAGAGATGAGAAAACACGGCTGACCCCCGTCTCCTGTGTTTTCACTGAAAGCTGCGCGCCATCCATAAACACTCCGCCTCGGATTGAGAAACATCCTGTAAAACAATGGTGATTAGAGGAGAGTGCAAACATTTTTGCAGCCTCGGACAAACATTATTTGGGAATACAGACTGCCCCAGCAGAGAAAACACACCTGAGTTAACCTTCGGGATCGGCGCGGCGGAAGGTGAGAGAAGGCCCAGAAGTACAAGAGTTTGCGTGTTTGGGAAGGATAACATTCGCCGGTATTTGGATTTTAGGGGGAAGGAGAAAAGGAACCACCTGTCTTGGGTTGAGAAGGCGCGGGAGGGAAGGGAACAACCAGTGGAGTAGGGTATATCGGCGGGATATGAACGCCATTGATTCTTTTATGTAATGTGCGGGTTACGTATAGATTTAACGACTTCCTCCCTCAACGTGCTTTCTTGTTCTTTCCCTTGTGTTCAACATCTTGAATCACTTCATTTTTATAAACCCTCTCCTCCATCTAGTGAAGATTATCTCTATATTTTGTGTTAACTTCTTTGCCTTAAGTACCATTATCATTTTTAATTTGTGTAAATATTAATGTAACTTCTCAAGGTTGTTTGTACGTTACAGCCATTTTCAATTTTGCATTGTCACATACCTCTCATGGCTACCTGGTACTCCTATTAATTAAAATATATAGAAACCATTAATGATGATTTCGTTGTCAACAAGTTGATTGCGTCATTTGTAGCGGCAAAACTCGACGGTGTTGGTTGTTTCAGAGATTTGGGTGATATTGTGGTTCTATCGTGTTCTAGTTTTTAGTTTTCTGTAAAAAAGAACTGTTAAAACGGCTATTTGTCTGTCCGTCCGCACTTTTTCTGTCCGCCCTCAGATCTTGAAAACTACTGAGGCTAGAGGGCTGCAAATCGGTATGTTGATCATCGACCCTGCAAATCATCAAACATACGGTATGTTGATCATCGACCCTTAGCCGTGATCAATCATCAAACATACAACAAATTGCCAGCCGTCTGACTTTCATGGGCCGTGAGTTTGTATTTTATTTAAGGTTAAAGTTAGCGCTTCGTGATCATTTTTACTGGACATTTCAGTTTCATAAGAGAAACCCTTCCAGAGCTACTGTCAGCAACTTCGAAATATTGCTCTTGATGATGTTTGTTTACACGATGAATTGCTTGATTTAACTAACCAACTTCAGGGAAACGTGAAGTTAAATGGTTGAGTTCATGTACTGTAAGTAATACGCAGTTGTTCTGAAAAAAAAAAAAATAGTGTTCTGCGCAGTCTTATAATTGCTGCCACGCATATTTATGATTTTGTATAAATTTGTTAACATCACAATTTCATACGCGCGTGCGCACGCACACATACACTATATATATATATATATATATATATATATATATATATATATATATATATATATATATATATATATATATATATATATATATATATATATATATATATCTTTCTTGTATATATCTAACAGAACCTGTTCACGGAGATGCATTGATGCACAGTATATCCACGTAATCTATCCACGTATATAATAGGGATTCTCATTTCATGTAATTTAATACCTATCTATTTTTTGGGGGAAATGAATCTTTCTCATACTTTACCCTTTTTTCACGGGCCTGAAAAAAATATGAAAGGGAAATAAACAAAAAATTATGAATGGAAAACTTAAAAGTTAATTTTATTTGTTCTCGCTGAAAATGTTAGTTCTTTCTTGTTCATAGATTGGTTATTTGCAGGCCATTCGTGTCTTTTTTTTTATTAGTTCTTTTTTTGGGGGTATTTTTTTCTTCTTATGGAACCATATTTTTTAATCCCTTTTGTACTTTGTGGACTACACGGTTACGCATTTGACAGAGATTTGTTTCATGAAACAGTATTCTTACACATAGAGAAACGCCCACGCACGTAAATAAAGATTGTCGTAATTATACAGTATTGTATGAATTACTAATCAACCCTCCTTTTTTTCTCGTCTACAGGTCGTAATGAGTTGATCGCCCGTTATATCAAATTACGCACTGGCAAGACGCGAACAAGGAAACAAGTTTCATCTCATATTCAGGTCTTGGCAAGACGTAAGCTACGTGAAATCCAGGCCAAGCTAAAGGTGAGTGTAGTTCAACAGTTCTGTACCTCCGATTATTGTTTTGTATGTACTCGAATGTCGAGTTTTTCCTCAGTACGGGAGAGCAAGTGTCTCTGCGCTCTGTAGTTGTCGAATAATTTTCCCCCCCGTGTCGATTAACAATATGTGGAATGCGTGGATGTTGCTTGGGATGATGTTTCCTCGTACTTGGCTTATGTGTTGTTAGTGAATCCTTGTAGCGGCAAAACATCACCGTGAAGGTTGTGAAAGATTAGAAACAGTGGGCCTCCAGTTTAATATCCGTCAAGTGCAACTTTTTCGCGACCTCTAGCACCTGAATACCCATGAATGCGTGCATTAGTCAAAACTTTGTCGCCGTGACTCGAACATTTCATTAGGACAGTTGTTGATTGAATGTGAAATTTAGGTCTTGAAGACCAAGCTCCGGAACCCATCAGGATTATTCAGCGCCGTAATGAAGGTGAAATATATAAATTAATGATATCATTGATAATGAATAGGTGAATTATGACATACTAGTAAAATTCAGTGTTGAAATATGAACGTAAAAAAGAACCAACAAAATATAAGTATATGAACGTCCTTGAAAACTGTCCTCTTGTTGTTAAAGGTAATCTGTCAGTCCAATCCCATCCTTTATCATTTATTTGGCTCTGATCGCAGTTCCTTCTTCGATAACCATTATCTAATTTTTATTCTCCAAGTGGTAAGAATCGAACAGGCATGCTTAATCCTAGTAATACTGTTCGTGTATTATATACCAAAAAAATGCATAATGTAATCCTTGCAGGAAATGGAGAACGAGACTCAAAAAATTAATCATTTTATTTTAAGGTAGAACAAACTACTTATAATGTCTAATCTGTAGAAGTGCATAACTTGGTTCATATGGCCCTTCGCTACTGCAAGCGATGATGTCTTGACTGGTAAGGCTGTCGTGGGCTGTTTTGGGAGAAACTCCCCCAGACATAACCATGTTCCACTCAGCTTATATGTTATTACGTGGGGTCTCGTTTTGTTATGTCGTTAACATTGGCTGGTTTAGGGCGTATGTTGGGTAGCGCGAGTCTGTTTCCGCTTATAATACATTCGAGGATTAAAAGTTTAAGTAGCATTGGCAAGTCCGACCTGCATTGTCAATATTTACCCCGTGTTATGGTTTGCAGTATGCAATAGAGCTTATCCCCTTATAGCTGACGGTATGCTAACTAGATTCCCTCATAGCCTAATGTATGCTGATAAGTGTATGACCATTTTCCTATTATCCCAGATTTTATAGCATTTGATGTGGTTTACATTTTGTTGGCTTCAGTAGACACTATAATTTTATATAGATTAGCGGCTTCCTTCAGGTATTAGAATTAAATCCTCTCATTCATTTACAGTTGGTTTACCCAAACTACAAGGTTACCCCTGGTACAGAAGAAATGAATATAATATATATGGGTTGTAAATAAAACGCCCGAGTCGCTACATGAACTAGTCTCAAAAAATGTTAAAATATCTTTACAGGTATTATCATTTGTACAGATATTAACATGTGCTAGCTTTATGTAAAATGATTCAAAATAAATCCTGAAAGACATTTCCTTCATTGTGGCTAGAATTACAAAATGGCTCATCTCACATAGGTCAAGATTCAGGATTCCCTAAAACAAAAAAATTTTTTTTTTGTTAGGGAAAGATAGAGGTTCCATAGGTTGCTTTTTCGAGTTTTAATGCCACACGACTCACACACCCGTTTCTCTCTCTCTTTTTGCAGGATGTACCAGGGGTAAGGCTGTGTGATCACTTTGTTTATACTCCTTCTCCGGGGTATTGTGGTGTGTACTTAATCCTGAACAAATAGAAATGTTTTGTTTTGTGTGAAGAAGACATCTTGGAGACTAAATATTTCATTCCACATTATATATGCAAATTTTAAGCTAATGTGGTCTTATTCACCCTGTAACTTTTAAGAAACATGATTCATGCAACGAATACCAATAACTTTCAATTAATATAATATATATATATATATATATATATATATATATATATATATATATATATATATATATATATATATATAGTTAGTTCACACAATACACTGATTTTGATATTCTAACCAGCATGCTCTGTATATTACTACGAGTATTTTGCAAAAGTAGATTTTCTACCCATGATGTCATCTTTACCAAACTCACCCACAAGTTGTCACCTCCTGTAGTTCAGTGACTTTCACCTGTGCGTGTTCTTCTTTCTTCCAAATCGGGACTAAAATCCATCTTGCCTCGATTATTTTGCTGCTTTCTCGGTCTCTTGATGTCTCTCTCACATGGAAAAGCACTCCGAATTACTGTACTGCAATAATATCCATTCCCTTTCAGTGCAATCTTGCTTTTTTGACCACTTGCACCCATCTTGCTGCTACTCTTTTGAGAAGTGTCCCTGGGATTACAGTAGATATGTTGTTTCTTGATTTTTCTTGTGATGCTTGTTTCCCATTTAGCTGTACTGAATTTCCTTCATGGCAATTTGTATCCTCTCCTCTTGTAGCATCAAGTAAAGTGGTAAGAGTTGAAGCTTTATTGCAGCATCATGGCACTTACACAGTATTATCACTTAACAGATGTACAGTCCAAGTGTATTTTAGTGTAGTTTGAAAGCACTTGATGCACTTCGCAATTGGTTAAGGTGAAGGGAAAAGATCTTTTCACGCATTGTGTGTTTACAGTAATGTGTTTGAAAGTGTATGTGCATACTGTATCATCTTTCTGGCTGGGATTTAAGGAAATTGTAAGCACTCTGTTGTTTTGAATGCTGGATTGAGATGAGCAAATGTCGATTCTCAGAAGCAATTCTTTTGTACTTATGTCACAGTGCACATTACTCATCCATTGAAAATTAGCAACTATGCGTTAGATCAAAGGTTTGTCTTATTCATGTAGTATTAATAATTTACTTGAATTTTTTTGCTGGTACACCCCTTTAGTTTCAAAATTAAAGCTTAATATTTATTATTGGCAGGTTTCTATTGGAACATTTTTTAAATAGGTTTGCTTTTTAAAGAAAAAATAATGTAAGCGTTTATGCTTGCGTTTCCTATACCCTTCCCACATGTTGCATTCAAATATTATTATAAAACATATAGTTGCAGTGTTTATGAAAGTTTTTGACATGTACTCTATACCAAACTGAATAAGTGTCAAGGAAGAACTCGGCAGTTTATCGTTATGTTGAAGTCGATTAAAACTGATGATAAAAATGGCTGAAATCACTTTTTTTCATCTAGTGAGTTATATTTTACTAAGGAAACTTATTTTTCTTACTTTGCAGGGTTGCTCATCTGATGACAATGGAGGAATGCTTAGATTGGTAAGCTATTTTCTGTTTTTAAGTGTCACTGCCTTTAGCCATATAAAATATTACTACAGTGACAAAAATTTTTTTTTACTGCAACCATCCTGCTGTCTGTGTGTTTTGATGCCTTTTAAACAGTACGCAAGGATTCATGGACAACGTAGCAGTATTAAGTGGTTAGTATTGCAATAATATAAATGCCCTTTTGACAACAATCCGGGATACTCATGTGAGAAGGCAGAAGAGGGCATATTTCAATTGTATGTTTAAATTTCGTTCAAGTTTTATAGCAGCTGACATTTCCTAGTGTCCATGGGACTTATCTACCCCTGTACATCACAGAATTTTTCATCAGAATTAGGGAAAATGTACTGAATGTAATCACACTCCAGATTTTTTTAATACATAGATCTGCACATTCGTTGAAAATGTTTGTCATGAGACCTAATGATGCTTATATTTTAAGCGGAAGCATGACTACACGACAACTTGTAATAATATCCACATTGGAGTGTCTTGACTTATTTGTAGAAATGTTTAAACTAACGGGAGGAAGAGAGAGAGGGAAAAGCAGCATTAAGGAGCCTTGAGGTGGGGTTCCAGCACAGTTGGGAAAAAAAAAAAAAAAAAGCCTGTTAAAGTTAATATCAGTTACTGGGTGTGTGCAAAGGCATTCAAGGCCCTTTCTGTCACCTCCCATACAAGGGAAAATTTCCCATGGTGGTAGTCTCTAAATTGTGTTGTGCAGAGGATCAGGTATAGTTGGACGTATATTATTTTCCCAAGACTAAATTAGAAGAGAAGTTATGTAGCAATTTAATAAAGGTCTTCATTTACAGTATCTAATGTCATATATGTCAAAAAAGAGAATAAATAAAAATTTAAATCCTTGTTCATTAGTAGTTACACAAAAGATAGGCAATAATTTTCACACAAGCAACCCATAAGAAAAGTTTTTTTTTTAGTACAATTCCAGTTGTTACTCTGGCAGTTATGTTACAGTTGGCAATTTTAGTTCCCTAACTCTACTGTGTTCTGAATAACTTATAAACAGGTGACAAAAAATATAGGGAACTGATTTTGAGTCATTTGTGTGATACAAGTACATTGATAATATGTGGGGCAGTATGGGAGAAAAAATATTAAATTTTAAATGTTAAAGGTAGTAAGTTTTGTATTCTTTTTATTTCATAGCCAGATTCATTTAAGTAAAATTCACTTTTTATTAGTAAAAATGCAGGATGCATAGAAATAGTTTATGCCATTTGTTATGAGTTTCTGTTGACTGGGACATATTACCCATAAGTGCATAAGTTCCTTAGGTTTTCAAATTTTTCCTTGCGCAGTACTATTAGACTCTTGTTAATATGTTGCAGGTTCTTACAGTGTATTTCCAAAGTATTTCTAAAGGTTTCAATTTAGCTTATGCTCTTGTTTATCAAAATCATTAAGCCTATACTATATACACCAAAATACCAGTGCCATTCTGTCAACATTTATCCCATTTTTCCAGGATTCTGCTACAAAAGAGAAAGCCCTTCAGACTATGTCATCCATGTCATCTGCGCAAATTGTGTCAGCGTCCGTGATGCACAACAAAGGCTCCCTTCCATTACCTCCAACACCAGTGTCCTATCCCAGTCCCTTCTGGCAGGGTGGCATACAGGCTGGCACTAGTCAGGAGTAAGTTTTTCTTCATTATTACCCCCTGTGATTCACAAATGAACCCAGAAGGGTTTGAGAAGGTCCAAATCTATTTCACTTGTAAGCAGTCTTGTACAGAAATCATCTGTATACTAAGATTAAAGTTAGGAAGGATTCAGGCAACCTATAAGAGCTTAGTCTTGTGGGCAGGAACAAATTTTTTTTATTATCTAATACTATTTCACATGCTTCATTGAGTGAGGTTGTTCAGTATTTAAGTTGAAGACTTCAAGTAAAAAAGCCATTTTAGATACACATTACTGATTGCTTTTTCCTACAGCTAATATACCATGAAGGTTAATCTTGTTTCATTGCAAGTCACTCTTGTTACATTTTACTCAAGTATTGGATTTATCATTGACAGGTTCAGTGATGGTAAAATAATAAGATGATTATACCCAGTAAGATTTTTCAGTGCTGATAAATACATTATATGTTAACATTCTTAATAACTTCTGGCCATTTTCAGTGTTAAGCCGTTTGCTCAGTCACCATTTGGAATGGGTGGAGAGACTAAACCTGGTGCTGGTGGAATGGGCGGACTCCTTCAACCTGCTGCGCCTTCAATCACTGTACCACCTTGGGAAGGAAGATCCATAGCCACACAAAAACTGAGACTTGTAGAATTCAGTGCATTTATGGAGTCCCAGAGAGATCCAGACACAGTTAGTATTTGCATGTAAAATATTTCTGTATAGCATCTTCAGATATACTGATAAAATATTATGAAGAAAAGGAAATTTTATTTGTATATTAATTTTCAGAAGTATTTGGAGTAATTTTCTTATTTTCTTCAAAAGGTGATATTTTTAAACCTTTAAGGCTTATACAGTGTACTATTTTGTTTTTCAGTATCAGAAACATCTATTCGTTCACATAGGCGGGCCAACTTCTTATACGGACCCTATATTAGAGGTGAGGTGAAATGAATGACAAATTTTATATGAAATATTTGGCAACAGTCAGGATATATTTTTAAAAATAATGAATTCTGTGGATGAAACATTAACCTTCTTTTGAATCTTTCCAGGCTGTTGACATTCGACAAATTTATGACAAGTTCCCCGAAAAGAAGGGTGGCCTAAAAGAACTTTATGACAAGGGACCACAGAATGCTTTCTTCCTTGTCAAGTTTTGGGCTGATCTAAATGTAAACATTCAGGATGAATCTGGAGCATTTTATGGTGTTACAAGCCAGTAAGTATCTTTCATAAATGTTGACACAAATGTCATTGGTTGTTATATCAATACTTACAATTCATCTGAAATGAGCAAAGAGTGATTCTGATATCTGAATGTAATACAGTTTATTAATAATTATTTCACAAATATAGTTACAGCCCATAAACTGGGAATTTAGTCTTGAACTTACATGGACAATTTGCAAGCAAACAAAATACAGTACTGTATAGATGAATGCAGGCAGTAGAAATTTATCAATAATTCAAGGCTCATTAGGCTAGCATCCAGTTGACTGACTAAGATGGAGCAAAACCTCTTCAATTTGGGTTTGAATTACTGCTACATGTATCTTAGAGTTGATGACCATCTACTGGTCCTTTCAAGAGAAATTCCATCTTTCCTTATTATGGTGAACAATTGATTCAAGTGAATCTGAAGGCTGGAAGGGGAATTTCAGAGATGCCGTTCTACTGATGTCATGCAGCAGCAAGCCAGATCGAAAACTATTTGGATATTTTTGTCAGAAAGGTTGATAATAGCAGCTGTATGTTTAATCACTTTTTGACAGAATTTAAGTGTGCCAGAGGATAATTTAGTATCTTAGTTACCTAAAGAAATAATGCATACTCTCTCTCTAGTAATGCAAATTAACCAAGGGTATATTGTGAAGACAATGAAAATCTACATAAACAAAAGAAGAAACATTGCTGTGCAGGATCAGTCCTTCACAGTCCTCATAGTGTAGTGAGCTTCACATTCCACCCTCTATCCACAATAACAAGACCACCCCTCTTGTGAAGTGTCCATGAACTAAGCATAATTAAGATGAAGGCCCTTTCTACATGTACCAAAAGCATAGAAGTTAAATTAGGAATTTTGTATTATAGGTAATGGTGAGTATGCTATTTATGTTACCAGATTCAATCATGAACTTGATTAGCTTAAGAGAGCATTCCATGATAAGGAAGTTATTGAAACTATTTAAGGTAATAAGCACATTTTTCTTGTAAGTGCACATATTTCTATTACATGTATTGTAGTAGCACAGGACTGAGACACGTTTCAGTTTATGTTGTTAATAAATAGGTTGCTTTTACATACCACCATTAGTGCAGCAATTTCTTTTCACTTCTTCCTTAATGTTTTTCCTAAGTTTCGGCCCTTCCACCACAAGGTGGTGCTATGCCCTGTCTCTTCACCATTTGCTCTTATGTATTTTGGGCCTCTAAGATCTCTTACTCCATGTGTATTTTACTATTCAGAAAATCTCTCATGGCACCATCTGTTACACTGAAAAAATAGAATACACTGTCATCAAAATAATTAAGAGTGAGAACATTTAAGCTTGTGTGCAAAGTTCTAGGTATAATTGACTGTTTCACGGTAAGATTGGTATAATGTGCTTCTAATTGAGGTTTAAAGGCTGCTTTTTACTTGATATTTCTACATAAATTCTGACCATTCACATTTTATTTTACAGGTATGAGAGCCCTGACAATATGACAATCACCAGTTCCACTAAAGTGTGCTCCTTTGGCAAGCAGGTTGTGGAGAAAGTGGAGACAGAATATGCACGTTTTGAGAATGGAAGATTTGTATATCGCATACACAGGTCTCCCATGTGTGAATATATGATTAATTTTATACACAAACTGAAACACTTACCAGAGAAATATATGATGAACAGTGTGTTGGAAAACTTTACAATCTTGCAGGTGAGTGTATTTGGTGCTTCAAAATAGAAAGTACTTTTATGTGCCTAAGCTTTCTCATGCCTCACAATAACAAGTAGTCTTTTATTTTTAGTTTTATGTTACTTGCTATTCACATAGCTAAATTAACAGGCTAAATTTCGTGAATAGGATTCATTAAGTACCCTGGGCACTTGAGTTTTTGTTAGTGTACAAAGTTAGGATGGAGGAAATGGGGTATTGTAAACCCCAGGCATTCTGTGCTAAAGTGTTTCCAGAAGATTAAAATCTCAGTCTTTATAATTCTGTGCAGTACTCTATCAGCAGATAGCATTTTTACAGAAAATTTAATTATCAAAATACAATGTAATATCACATCATGCCTTTTTTCTCAATTTGTTACCAGAGTAAAACATAAGCTAATAACACAGGCATGAGATTTAGAGATGTATTTAAAGTGGCCTGGTAAGTTTTGTAAAGATGTGACCTTTTTTTTTCATTTGAACAAGAGTAGGGTACTCGTGCAATTTGAATAAATATTGAATAAGGTTTGAATTGTATTCTTCTTGTGAACAAGGCTGTAGTTTTATAAACAAACACATTTGCAGCTTATGGGACTTGAAAGAAGTTCAGCCTTGGTAATTACTGAAACTTCTTGAATATTTCGTTTATATTACTGAATTTCTTGAATATTTCGTTTATATTACTGAACATTAAATGTTCACAGACTGCATAGTATGGAAATATATTAAATTTGAATAATTACAACATTTATGATTCGGATTCCGTTAACATACACATATTTTTCAGGTTGTTACGAATCGGGATACTCAAGAAACTCTGCTGTGTGTTGCATATGTGTTTGAAGTTTCCACATCAGAGCATGGTGCACAACATCACATTTACCGATTGGTGAAGGACTAACAACACGCCCCAATGCAGCTTATACTTGCATCATGTCAGGCTCTGAACTGGCAGTTTGTGTAGTACTGTACTATGTTCCGTATTGCAGGAAATGCCTTGTGAAGGAAGACAGTTGTGCCCCTATATAAAACTCATTTGCCTGTATGTTGCCATTCTGATCTCTTGCCAGAAGTTTAATAATAATAAAAAAAAAAGCATTTAAGAAAGGACATAATACAGTACATTAGAAAAATCTCATCTTGGCCCAGGCATAAGTCGGCAAGCAAAAGCACACCTACTCAGTCTCAGAATTGCACTGTATGGTTGGACGTTTTATCTTGATTCCAGTGTGTTTCATATCAAAACAAATGTGTTATTTTGGCAGCTGTTATTCAAGCCTATACTTGATGCCCCTGAAGTTAAAGTAACAGTTTAATCTGTTAAATGAAGCTTACAATAAAAAAAAATGGATAAAAAAAAAAAGACGGCCCAATACTCAAGCGAAAAGATGTTGCTTGTATTTGTAAATGTGTTTTCTGCAGTGTAACAGCATTAGTAGTTCAGTATTGTTTACTGGTGCACCATGCAGAGTTATCTGTGATCTGATATTCAGATATGCAACTCTGGAGGTGCATAGCACTACTGTAAAAAGCAAAAAATGTATAAAAAGATAAAATGAATCACTGGAATTAATCAGTGGACCTAAAGGTTGAACTTCATACCATTTACAGGTATAAATATAGTGTACAGTACATATACTGTATTATGTACATGTGCACATATTTATATTCTGTAGGGCTGGCAGTTGGTGCATGTGAGGAGAGTGGAGTGAGTGCTTTGCTCTGTGCCTCATTGACAAACACTCGTTGTACAGTGTGCTGGGGTGCTACCCATCCAGGTCATCGACATGCAAAATACCTTGTATTGCCTACTGTACTTAAAAACACATGCGTCACTGAGTCACGCAGTGCAAATTGTGACTATCCAAATGTGAAAAAAGTGATTTAAGATATTTTTGTAATTTATACTCAGAGAAAATTAAATGTTTGCAAGTCCATGGTGAGACATCATTATGACTGTCTTTCACATCTACATTATTGTATTATATGATACACTTTTCCCCCACTTGTACAAACTATCATTGAAGGCTGTTACTTCAAAATAAGCAGCTTATAACGAAAGTCTACACATATCGCTTCACTCTTCTATATTTTTCCTTTTTTTATTTTTTTTTTTCTATTTCTTTTTCCAAACCTCTGTAGTTTAGGAATGTCAGTGTTTAAGAACTGTTGGATAGTCTAGTTATCTTTGGGTACTGGAGGGGCGCATGTTGTTTAAACAAACACCTCCTACCCTCAGTCCCGCAACTTGCGTCCCCCCACAGCCTCTTGTATACCGGTAGATTATTATTATAATTATAATTATTTCTTTTTACAAGTTGTTGTTGTTGTTAGGGAATTTTTTTGTGATCTCAGATGTTCTTATCCAAAGGCTTTAAAAGTCAGGAGGTGAAGTTGATGAATGGGAATTTTTGTGTTTCCAGTTCATTAAGTTGCTGTTTTAGTGCCAAGACATAAGTAGGGTTTGTGTTGAAGTAAGACCTTCTTTGTGCAACGTACGTATCATCATTTTCATCCATTGGACAATTTTTTTTCTTTTCATGATAAAACTAATATGCCATATTAAATGATAATTGTGATTCATAACAGAGGCTTTATCACTTTACACTCATGATTGATTTCAGTTTTTGCGTATAAGCACACAAAGTGCCTTCATTGTTTAGCCATTCAATTCCCTACAGTCTGAGGTGGGTAAACCCTTGTGTTATGTCAACAAGATATAAATGGAAGTGAATTACATCTTGCATTTCAAGTAATGTTTCCCTCAGTAACTGGAAGGGATTTTTTTTTTTTTTTAACAAAGGCTTACCCAAGATATTGCATATTCTCAGATTGACAAGGAAAAGCAGCTTGACTATCCAGGCAACTACCTCTCTTTGTCCCTCAATACCCAATCAGACCCAACATTCATCCCATCCTTTACTGCATGTGGGACTGAGATGAATATTTAGGATGGCCTAGAACATCTTTGGCAAAATAGTTTTCTTTTTTTTCTGTTATTTGACTGACTTCCCATAGAGAAGAACTGAAGGTGCTGTTTTTTTTTTCTTTTTTTTTTTAACTTACATCAGTGTTTTTTAACTCGACAATATATCACATTTGCCTCCATTGTTAACTTATGTCAGACTACTTAATACATCAGTGGAGAGTGAGGAAGGTCTGTTCCTTGTTCTTTCATACTTTTAGAGACCATCCCACCTTTTTAGATTAGAAGGACCCTCAGCCAAGTTTTGAAGTATTATCATAAAACTATACATTGTCATTCAGACACAAAAAGATATGTATTTGTCAGTTGGCCGTCATAGATACCTTTGATAACCCAAGGATCTAAATAAAGAACCATGTCAATTAATTGATAAAATGTCTGAGTTGCAATAGTTTTGTATAAATTTCATGTAAAGGCTCCAATGTGGCATGCAGAAGTTTAAGCCTTAGAATTAACTCAGTATTAGTGACATGTTTTGCAATTTAGAACCTTATGATATCTCCTTGCTAAGTTTAATTCATGTACACAAAAGAAAGGGTTTCTACTAAAGTTCTGTCCTTAGGATCATTGTTGTAATTTATCAAATTTGAGTTTAGACTCAGAAAAGCTTATCATTTCATCACAGTTTTCAGTGGTTTCATTTCACAAAGCTTATGTGTAGATATATGAAGTACATACTATTGTCCCTCAAAGAAATCTTTACTGCTAGCCATAACCAATGAGCAAATGCATTGTAATGGGCCTCTTGAATCCTGTGATAAACGATCAGAAGAGGAGAAAGCTGCTAGTGTATGCCACACCATAAAGTTATTGTATTGTATGTTATTGAACTAATGAACTTTGAAACTGAGGATGCAAACAAATAAAAAAAAAAGTATTTTTTCTTTTAAATATCTATGCGTAGTGCAATGAAAATCTCTTCCCACGATATAAAGGCCTTCTTCACCAATCATGACTGTTAAACTAAAATATCTGATTGTTCAGATTTAGGTGGCATGCAGTTTAGACATGTACTTATCTGAGCCAAGTCTGAGTACTGAATATACATAACTAGAAAATGCATTGTGGTTATGAAGTCATGCCGAGTTATTTCTTAAGTGTTTTTAATAGCATTATGGAAAGTTTTTATTTGATTTAATAGGTTTTTGTTGTAGAGAGAATTGTTAGCTACTATAATTGAAGATGGTATAGATTGTGCATATATATTTTTATTTTAAATTACATTGTACTCAGGCATGACTCAGTTAAGTTGAAGTCTAAAATATGTCCCTAGTTCTGACTTTGTTGTACAGTGTGTTTCTTGACCATTTATAAGTTGACAGAATTATTGGCTGAAACAGTGTTTGCCCAACTGAATGTGGTAGACTGGATGAATTACCATTTTGTACAGTTGTATAAAATAGACATTTTTACGTGATAATTTTCTTTTCCTTCCTGATAAAAGTTTTCACTTAGCTCTTACAGCAAAGCCCTTCCACCAAATGACCTGGCATTTTGGTGGATAGGGTTTGATTTATGCAAAGAAGTGGGCAATGATAGTGGATGGCACACAGTCAAGACTTAACTCTCTGTTTTCCTTATAGTTCCAGAGAACTGAGGTAAGGTATATCTTAGGAAGTTCTTCCAGGAGTGTTACCAGTTATGAAATGACAGTTCATCCCAAGCAGGTCTGGCCTACCTAAAGTTGCATACTTTTGTACAGTACTGTGCAAAGTAATAATTGAATGATGGATGACGTACGGCAATGGTGAGGATTTAGAACTATGGATACCTCCAAAAGAAACGTGAAAAGTAAAGTACATTTAGTGTAAAACAAAAAATCTATATATTGCTATTCACATTTAACACTTCTACCTAAATCCATGGAATGGTAATACTGCCCCATACTAAGAAGGTGGAAAAACTTCCTGAAATACAAATTATTTTGAAATCCTTAAAGCCATGATACAACATCCACAACCACAAGATATATGAAATGCCAAATAATAAAGGCTAGAAAAGGCAATGAGTCTACATTCAAAGTAGTCAAGATAAACATTCATTGGACAAAGCCTACTTTAAAAAGAAAAAAATTCTTGGTCAAAGAACAGAAGTATGCCCAATTGTACTACAAAATCCACCTAACATAAATTATAAAAAAAAAAATAATGGCCATTCATATGAAAAAATTCCACAGAAATAGGTGCTGCCTGTTGCACTAAATTCAATCCCATACACTGGCTATGCATACCCCTCAGATGTGTATTATACAGTAAAATGTATAACACAATTGCCAGCAAAAAAAAAGGCGGCAACATCTGCAACCAAACTATATCAACAACACTCTGACCTAGGAGTGCATGACATCAGAAAATACATTGATTATAAGGAAATGGAACTTGAATAAGAAAAATCAGAAAATGAAAGTGGTCCATCTGTAAAACCAAAAAGAATATCATATAGAAAAAGATATATTGGAATGCCTACATCTTCACTAGTAAATGAATAAAGAATAGAAAATCAACATGAAGCCAGATCAAAACAAATATGGCAAGAAATCAATCCATCATCAATAATTACAACAAAGTATAATTCACAAACAAAAATTAAGTAATACTTGCAACTACAATACATATGCTTTACAGAAACTCATGATATTAATACGTCTCGTGAGATAGGATAACATGCGTCAGTTGTATGAAATAAATCATACATTTATTTTAGATAAATGCTGATAAGTCAAACTAAGACTAATGGAGAAGTTCTACAAAACAAGAACAACAAAGCTCAATGCAACACAAATGTATAACTAACAAAAATCAAGATCTAGTTATAAGTTACTATATAAAACACCACCTCTCATGATTAAAATTTGACAAGTTGCATGATACAAACAATTATAATTCATGTGCAATGTTAAGTGGGATCCAGATTAGGTTGCATCTCTGAGAAGTCCACTATGATCCCACAGGAATATGCTTATATGTAAACAATCCACTTCCTTCAACTGACAACTAATCTCTCACAACTCCAAATCATGAGGGTGGAAATTTGAGACGCATATAAAACACGTTAGATGTTAAAATTACAGTAAATGTTGTATTTCAAGTCTAAGCAATTTAGCCACATTAAACAACAATAATACTGTTATGCAACACAGCACTATGTAAAATCGTTATATTTTCAAGATGGTGTTAGTAGGCAGCAATTTTAATGCCGATATACCCTTTTCGGGCTACAACTGTCAATGACTGGATCATGCCAGAACTCTTAATGAACAACTTGCAAAATCAAACCACCTAAGTTAGTCTCAATGACATGAGTCAAGCATAATCTACATACCATCAACATTTCACATGAATTATCTTTGGAATACATCATGTCATTTGTCAGAGTTTGACAATTTATGAGAATGAGAGGTGCTTTTTTTCACTTAGTAAGAACTAATTTTTATTTTTGTTCTTTACAACTTTGATGTTTTGCATTAAGCTTTATGTTCTCGACTGCTGTGTTGAATTTCATTTTTCTGGTCACTGGGGTGACTTGAAAACACTGATCTACATTATTACTCAGCTATTTTATAAGAGACTATAAGATATTCCCCTAGGTTTTCTAATTTTTTTGTTTTTATGAGTAAACAAGAATAAACAGCAAAAAATATATCTGTAAAGGAAACCTACTGTGCAATTCCATGGTGCAAAATAAATTTACATAATGCTATAACCCCTTTTTTAAATACTTATTCACAAAAAGTAGTGAAATTTCTGTTCTTGGTAACTTAACTTTAGCTCATTCTGACTTATTTTTGTTAATTTTCACTTGTAATTTTTAATAATAAAAATTTACAGCTCTTTAGTTTTAAAATGAGTTCAAACCAGCATCAAATGATAAAAGAAAACTGCTAGGCTCAAAAGCTTTAAGCCAAAGCTGAGTGTTTACTACAGAAGAGTTTTGGATTATTAGGAATCTCAAGGGTTAAATGAGAGGTGAAATTTAGAGCTAGGTAAGGTTAAAGAAAGCAAGAAGATACACATACAAATGAAACTCTTAATTGTACGAAAACTATTTTTTTAATCTGAACCCACAACATACTTATAATTAGCCTGCAATTGCTGTAAGTGAATGCCAAAGACACTGCCATCTTTTACATCACAAAAAAAAAAAGGTGGTGGTGCCATGCCCATGCACCTATAATGCGAGTACAATTGGTAGGGTTGGTTGAAGGGAATTTTGTGCTTCAATGGGCTTGCAAGAAAATTTTATTTTGAAGAAACTGCTCCTAACTCCTGCCAAAACCTCCAGCAGAGAAAAGTCAGCCCAGGGGAAACCATCTTACCCTCCTTCATTGAGCTGGTGACCTATGTTGGGAGGTTACCCTTTCTAGGCTAAAGAATAATTACTGCCAGACGTTCTCACCACAGGGGTCACTGCTGGTGTAGTGGGCTGGCCTCTGGTATTCTCTCCTAGTTCTACTAACTAGCACCTACTATTGAGATCTTCCAACTATCACTGTTCCACCCAAGTTCCTCATAGCTGTACTAGTTGCAAACAAATCGCAGCGGGGGAAAGAGATTAGGGTTCATGAAGTTAAACAAGCATGGCTCTTTTATGTTAGGATGAAGAGATAAAGTTCAAAACTTCCATCATGGCCACAAATCGAGATGACCAAGGCACGGCCCTCAGAAGCTACCAATCCCTTGGCCTTGGCTATATCCTCCAATCCTTTGACATTCTTCACTAAAAGCGAGCTGGTTGTGCTAGTAATGTACTCATTCATGTTAGTGGCATTGGTCAGAACTCTTAAAGAACACATTCCGTGTTATCAATCTCTAAACCTACGAATCTGGGTGAAAGGAGCAAAAATAGCCCAAGCATGTCAGCATGCAGCCTCTGTGGAACATCCAGTGATCGGGTGGAATTTTCTAAACCTATGAGCTGGGAGAGAAAAGTTTGATCATAGGCTTATTGTAAAGGATTTCCAAAACCCTTTCCTACCATCCAGTCCCTGACATCAGCAAGGTTATCATAGCTGCACTCTTCCTCTTCCAGTGGGAATTATCCTTTGAAAAGGACCATGAAGTGGTTTTGGGCAAGTCTGCATTTTCAGCACCATTCTCAGTTTTTCATATGTTATTATGATCTAGACTGGGCTATCTGGAGATTATTCATCTGTTTCTTGCAGCAGAGGGACAACTGTTTAGTCTTGACGGACAAGGATGCAGGAGTGAGAGGGGAGGTACTTTTATCAACTAGTGACTTACATGTCCTTGAGGCAAAGTCAACAGGTGTCACTTGAGCCAGGTAAACTATCTCCATCATAAAGGTGACAGAGTCACTGTAGCTGAGACACCAGTATCAGAAAAGTGAATTTCCTTCATCTGCACAAGGTTGGCAAGAACTGCTACAGGTTGAGAGGCTGTGGCTGAAGATGCTGAATACACTAAGGTAGAAGCTGCAGCACTCCTGGAACATCTGTAAGTCTACCAGCTAAGGTTAGGGGTCCAATGGGCAGGCAACCAATCATAGTACTGTATAGACCACGTGAGATCAGGGAAAAAATCTGGCCCCATCACACACTACACAACAGATAAGGATATCAATGAGGGCTGGATATATGGCAGCCCATCAATTTATCAGATGCTTTGGAAATCTGGCCTTTTGATGTGTGGCAAAATCTTACAATATAGCCTAACTTGAAATCTTATAGTACAGTATAACTTAAAACTTGAACATTCAAGACACACAACTCCTAACAATAATTCCACATACCATAATTTCTACCCTAAGCTAAACTGTAATTATGCATTTCATTCACTTTATCTGCAAAATGCACCACTCTTGCTGATTACTATCCAGAAAGGTGGAGATATCACTAATTCACTTATTAACCTGGGAAAAAATGGCAAATCAATGAACAAATGAATTTAGTGACAGTTAACTGCCAGGGATCCCGGGCTGAACTGGCCACAAGATATTAAAAATCTAGTCCTGGGTAACTTGCCAAGTGGCCCAGACTTTCGAACTGCTGTTAGTTGAATTACAAGGTCTTCATGAAAGGAAACAGACCTCTGAACTAAGGTACTGAAATATGCCATCTTCTGTTATGTTCAATCCCCGCAAATGACCACTGAGCTGATCTGGCCCGAAGGATTTGATTAAAATACAGTTCAGGCCTGTCAAGCGGCTAGGACCCAATCATCCAATACTAAGATGAAATGAATTAAAATGAAATTAAAACTGGTATTAGGCACATACCTCATAAATACATTTACTCAGACACCCATACAGTTTCTTTTTGTAAAATTCAATGTTAAAAGGATTTTTTTATATTTACTTTATTTTTATATTTTGTTAATTAAATACAGTTTTTCCATAAAATTGAATGATTGAAAATGTGAAAGATTCTACAAAATGTCATACTGATGAGAGGGTCATACTTTGACATTCACTAGTTGATTCACTATTCTGAAAAAAATGCAGACTTGGGCCTATTCTGAGGCGTGTTAAAATTACAATAACGCTTTTTTAACAAAATTTTTCAGTTTATTACACAAATTATCCCATATATTGCAATGATACCCATTTTTATGTGTTACATAATCTGTAAACGATCTTGCTCATGAGTTGGGCTCACCCTTTAGCCAGGTCCATATTTCTACATTTTTTCCATTATTATATAATTTATGAGATATAATTTAATTTGTTGTACTATATTATTATTAGATTTGTAACTTTGAATAGTTATAGCCTATGAATCACTGAAAATCACAAAAATTATTGAATAATATTCTTTAATTATTTTTATAGTGATGCAATTCCATACAAGGGGCTGGTATTAGGCTAATCATGGCACTCCATGGAGTTTCTTGTAGAAGTACATTTTTTTATATAAAAATATAGCCTATAGCCTAATGTCATACTGATGAGAGAGAAACTAGTTGATTCACTATCGAAAAAATGCCTTGTAAAGCTTTACACAATGCGTAAACGTAATCAATCGTACCTTTCCTGATTCCCAGGGTACCATTATCACATTTCTGTGTAGTCATTTTTGTTTTCTCTACTCTAATAATCGTATTGATTAGGGTTGGCCATGCAATGGAAATGAATCATGCCTCTGCCTTAGTTTCTCTAAAGGCTGCTTCTTACCTATTTTACAACTCCTGTAGGTGCAATTCACGGTTTTGGTTCCCCTAACAAAGAAAAGCAGGTTACCTACTGTAGTTCCACTCCTTTCGTAATTCTTACATAGGCTATATGGCAAAAGAAACGCAAAAATGAGTGGTTTGCTTACCATAAAAGTCTGACCTAAGTAAGGTACCCCAGCGGTCTAGACTATAACATAGCATATAAGTACTATGAAAAAATACATGGTTCGCAAGTTTTGCAAGATAATAACTAAACGCATTACATGATTACCTTTTTTGCGACCGTTTCTTGGCCTTAAACAGATAATCCAACGTTTCTTTCTCCTCGCAAAGACATCTTTCCATATACAACGGGTTACAATAGCTAATGCATCGGACACAATCACACAAACACTACGGGGAAAGTGTTGTTACGCAATTCTTCTTCTTTGAACTACATGTCTTGTAAATTCGTTGTCCACAGCTTTCCCATTTCTTTATAAAGTGTTTGTTTTCTATCAGCCTTCTCCACCTTCCTCTGTTTAATGTATCCTGACTTCTTAAACAGCTTTTTCCGGAATGTCATTTGCTATATACAGTATATATACTGTATATATATATACATATATATATATATATATATATATATATATATATATACATATATATATATATATTATATATTATATACATATATATTGTATATATATATATATATATATATATATATATATATATATATATTATATATATATATATATATATGCCCTCAAATAAAATATATTGAATTATGGGTTTAACAACAAGTTTCACAGTAATTGGTTGATGCAACGAATTTTTAAGGGAATTAACTTTACATAAAATCTGACTGGTAACTTGACACCTGAAGTGTGTAGATGTCACAACAGCTTGATGAAAAGTAGTTAATGTCAAAAACTGTCCAGTTGTTTTCTAGAGTGGGCAGGTGGTCACCATATCTGTCAAATATCTTGGCTTGAAACCCTCAGGTTCTCAGATTACTCAGGCCTACAGCCAAATACGCAATATTGTATCCACAGCTTTTATCTGGAAATTGACGTATATACAAGATATTTTTAAATAGTCATTTAGCAGCTTGAAGAAAGAAGAATGTTTTCATAAGTTGATAGTTTTTAAAACATTTCATAATTAATGCCTTGATTTTGTTTTCTAAAATTTATAAGTATTCTCACCGTTTACCATTGATCATTGAAGTTCTCTCTTAGTTGGAAGAAGCAACATTTAACTACACTTTTTTTTTATAATATTTAAGCTGAATGTTATTTTAAGTGCAGCGATAAAATTATATTGTGGCCTGACTATCAAATTTCAACCCTTTACGAAAATATCAGATTACACCTTGTTACTTTTGCTTCTCTTTTTCTCTATTTTAAGTTGACATTTTCTCTGGGGTCGTTTTCATCAGCATCACTGATTGCTGTTTTTCTAATTAGGTATAGTTCGACCTTTGTTTTCTATTTTTAAAAGAATTTATCGGTGACAACATAGCTCCTCCATACTATTATTTTTGTATAATAAAGACGCAAGAATTAACCAAGGCTGTTCGTAACATGGTCACTTTATGGCGACCCGTATTTATACTGTAAAGATCCTGTAAAATGTTACCCGAACTTGTGTAAATAATGAACCCTGTATACACACTAGCTTTGTTATAGTACAACCCTGGAGGATTCCTTCGTAACCAACGTTAAATACGTGAATATATTTTGTGAGAGACCTAAAATTATGACGATACGAATACTGAAATATCATTTAGAGTAACTGTTTAAGTTAGAATGCAATTAATTCGCTCTATTATCCCTATAACATCGCGATTTCAGTCTGCGGAATAATACCGTCAACATTCTCATGCTGCCAGTGAAAGAGCAGTCATCAGGGAACGTGTGTCTCTCGTTTCGTTCAACATATGTTATAAATACCACTGGCTTTCCATGCAGTATCTAAAGTCCCAAGATGGGGAAACCGAAAGCAGACAACAAAGGAGAGCCGTGAGTATTTAAAGCCATTCGATTTCCGAGTTCCTGGAGGATTCGGTGCTTAATTTGTGCTGTACATCGACAGGTAGCTCGTGAAGCAGAACCGTAGGCCTAGATCGGACTCCAGACTTTTTTGTAGGTTTATTTTTATGCCGGTAATTACATTTTCTTACCATTTCTCGCCTTTCAAGAATATTTTAGTGTGTTAAATTAGTCAATATCACGTTTGAATTCGTTCTGTCGACTGACTCCCGTACGGCGTTCGTTGCTCCTCAGATACATAGAACTAGGCCCACAGATTGTCTTAGGCCTAACCAAACGTAGTGTAACTTATACTAGAAGAATATCTTAAGGATTTGTAGCTTACCAAAATAGCTCATGGTAGGCGTAAGGTTGCTAAATTTGACTGATTCAAGGCCCATTTAGGGTAAGGTTATGATGCAACAAAATCCGTGGGGGTAGGCCTATGGAGGGGATTTGGGTTTTTTTTTGTTTGTTTATATTGATGTTATTTTTATTTGTAATTCTACAGAAGAGCTCCACACGGAGATATTGAATATTACTAAGATTTTTTGTACGACAGTAGCCTACAGGAAAGGGTGCATACAATACAGTACAAGTGAGATAATTTAACAAATTTAAAGGAATAATTTGACCAATTTTTACTTTCTTTTGTTTATGTTTATAAATTCATCACTAAGAGGTTGGCACCTTGAAGAGCGTTTCTTCAGAATTACCTTTTTTATTTTCATTCTTCACCGTGTTTATACCAACGTAGCCTTTCGTTCCTATCAGATTTGACATCAAAACACTGTTGTGCATGGTCCTTCTTCAGTAGAATTTTCAAAGATGCCCATAAGCCTAATAGAATTCACTACAGAAATTTTGTGTACCAATACTTTTTCATGTGATAGGCCTTTTGATGAATCTGACATTAATTTCATTGGGAAATGTGTACTGAACCCATCATATGTTCCCCACTAGCCTATCCTATAAATCAATAATTAGAGCTCCCGGTGGGAAACTGGGCTTTTCTGGTAAAGGGAAAAGAAATGGTGAAGCAAATGGATGCACCCTAACCTTATTTAGGGTGCCAGGTCCTTGCCAGAAGTCATAGAGTACGTATCCCAAGCTAACCTTCCCTATGGTAACAAGACCAGTGTGCCATAGAATATATGGCAGTGGTATAAGATATGTATGCATGGCTTTTCAACATCCCAAAGTTATATAACAGTACCCTGACCAGTATTTGTCATTTTTCTTCCAGATGGAAAGTAATAGAAAAGATAAGATGAGTTAACAAAACATTTTTGAAAAAAATAACTCAGAATTATTCACAACATAAAAATCACTTAAAAGAAACACGTTTCAGTGCGGATGTGAATTATCAGCTGTTTTTAACCTAAAATAGCGTTGAGTGTAAGTTTTGTGACTGTAGCTAAAACACCATGGTTAACTTATCTGGTTTTTATTAGCACCATCATCAAAATGATTGCAGCAGCTGTATTATTTTTACAACAAAGTAAATTTTTTGATAAAAACCTTATAGTCAAAGAAGAACATACAGTTTCATAGTGAATATGGAGAGGGAAAACTCCCAAAAAATCAATTTGACATATTCAAGGATTTTAAGGTTCCACACCACTAACACCAGATAGACAATCTGATAAAATAGGATTCATATATGTGGTTAGGTAAAAATAAAAGATTTTGCTGTACTAAGAAGATATTTAAAGTGTAGCACATTAGACTGAACTGCTGTTGAAAAATACTCAAAATACATATGGTACCATATATATAAATATAAAAAAAGAGGCACAGTTTCTGAAGCCAACAAAAATTTTGGTTTCAGCAGATATGGGACAGATGCCACATAAAGTGAAGTTTTGCAATTTTGTAGGCAGTAATAAAAACCAATACAAAATGCAGTAAGTAATTATTGGATGCTTGTAAAATAATGCAGGCTACTCTTTTGATATGCATGGTAATAATTTCCATTCCTGTGCATGTTAACAGCACCAGCAGCATATGCATGTACATTTTCAATGGTGTCTTTATGACACTAATGGAAATTTTATGACAGTCATTCTTTCATCATGTTTGAAAGATAGCAAGGTTGTGCCGTTTCTTCTGGTCTGCCCAAAGCTACAAAAGAGTATATTTTTTTAGTGAGTTATTTTTTAGTTTCCAGTGTGAAATGTGGTTTCTGTGGCAGGTTTTTTTTTTCATCTTTGCACTCATAAAGATGATACTTATCCCTTTGTTATAAGTGCTTGTTTCGGCTATCGTTGCCTCCTTAGTGAGAATCCACGTGTTTAGGATCAAGTTAGATTGAACACACACACACACACATTAGGGAGGATCCAGTACACAGTGTTAGGTTAGGTTGGGTTGTCCTGTATCCTGTTTTTAACTTTTTCGTTCTTCCCCCCACCTGAAAGCCCCAGTTTGCCTCTGTGGTACCCATCCCCAGTTAATGTAAAATATAGGATGCTTTTTTAGGTTTACCAAGCATTTGGGATGTAAATGGATGTCAGATTGGCCAGAATCACAAAAAGAATTATAAAAACTGTGTCTCACTAATTTTAGGGGTCCTGGTGTTAAACATTTACTCAATACTGTATAGGATATAGCCAAAGATGTCATCATTTACATTTAGCCTGTGCAGATTATTTTTTATACAAGACCTTCCACTCAGAGAACGTAGCCTAAGCCCTATCTGTCTGGCCCTTACTGCAGTCAAATAGCAGGATTGGTCCATCTCCTGCTGCCATTGTAGCAGCCTTGGAGGCCTTTTCTCAAACATTCAAAGGCTATTATTTACTTTTGTTCATGAGCGTTTCTAAATTTTGTAGGCAGCATCCAATTTAGATAAATTGCAAAACGATGCTCATATGTCAAAACAAGAATGCCAAGCATGGCCTACCTAACATGGAGATAGAGAGTTGTCTTTAAGAGCAAGATGTAAGAATCATTATCGATACATTATGGATACATTAAAACAGACAATGCAGTACTAACATTATACTATGAACTGGTTAGACCGATCTTAGAGTATGCTGTCCTGCTGAATACTGTCCCAGAGAAAGGACATAAAAAGAGAAGTACCATCAGGCAGGCAGGCAACAGAGATTTTGATGCAATGATTTGTACTCTAGAAAAGTTTCAGTTAAAAGATCACTTAATAGAAACATTTGGGATATACTTAGGGGACAAATATCATAGACTTACAGGAATCAATTTTATCTTAAGTTGTAGCCAAACTGCATCCAATGGATAGAAACTGGAAATAAAAATGTTCAAGAATTGCCAGTGTGAGAATATCTTCATGTATGGGATTGCCTAATATTTAAACAGATTACCAATTGTTCCTCATTTTTTAACCAACTATCAGCTGAGGTTATAACAGTACTGTACCACTGTGGTACCAACCAGTTCAGGATGAATAAGGTAAATGACAGAGGCATTTTAATGGTACATTTATTTTTATTTCATTTAAAGGTATCTCCTGGGGTGGACTAGGAAGTCTGATATGTCTGTGTAATTCCATGTAGCTCAGTAGTGTCATTTGTTCTTCTTAGGACAAATAACACAAATTATTATATATTTTCAGCAATGGAGATGTAGTGGAAGGTAGTGCAACTCCAGCAACAAAAGAAACTAAGAAGGGGAAAAAGGGTCGCAAGAACAAGGATGTTGACTGGGAAGATGATGTGGCGAAGGAATTGGAAAACATGACCCTGGAGGAAGCAGGGGAAAAGAAGGAAGAATCTCGTGAGCCGTCACCTGTTCCAGAAAAGAAAGAAAAGAAGAAAGAAAAGGTATTGTAGATTAAGGAAGATCATTTGGAATTTTGACCACTTACTTTGTGTAAGATTTTGCAATTGCTATATTTTCTACACAAATACAATTCATAATGTTGAATTGTACATGTGCATTTATCAGATAGTGTGGAAAAGTTTATCATAATTGTCTTTTAACTACTAATGTTGCCATTATTAATAAGTAACGTAATCAAACCACATGATTTGATCTCGTTGAAGATTATCTGTCATCTTGATGTGAGTGTTCATAAATGTAGACATGAGTTAAGTTCTTTACTCGTGTAGGGCTGTCCTGAAGGATTTGATTATATAAAAATAAAAAATATACCTAATAAATGGCATCATTTGGTAAATGATATTCTACTTAAGGGATTGGATCATGAGGGATGGTCATAAAATAACCATGCCTTATGAGTTTACCAAATTCTTAGGCAAGATATCACCAAGGTAGTATTTACTGCAGCCGACAAGTCATTGATGTAGTTTTATTGCTGTGACCATCATCATTAGCTTATTCTTTTGCAAAACATATTTATGGGTGGTTGTGTCTTCACACCTATTGTCCTCAGAGCCATTGTTTGTGATTGAAAGATTTTTTTTTCCCAAATGGAGCTTCAATCTAATTGAATTAGCAAGGCAGTTTGATGACAGTGGTTGAGACCTCCATACTAAGTAGTAGAGTCTGGAGTTTTACTTTTGAAGTCTCTTTCCTGGGCCTAAGTTTTCTTAGGAGTAGATGTGTAAATGAATGCTTTCCTAACTGTGTTGTATTGAACCCTCATCTTGTCTGTTTTGCTGATATTTGAGAAATTTTTTTGCATTGTACCTCTTTTTAAAGCATGTTCATTGCTATTTTAAGATCCAATATGTAAAGATATGTGTTGCAAAGTGGTTGTACTTGATTGATGTCAAATTATTAGTCATCGCACTTTTTACTAAATGTAGTATACTGTAAATGTAATTTAGTTTTTTTGTACTGCATACATATTACAATGTTCATGACGGTACTGTACATGTTGGTACAGTATTAGTGTGTTTTGCTTTGGGCCTGAGGCTGTTGTTTTCATTGTCTGTTGTTATTTATGTTCCAGTAGAGGAGAAAGTAGTGAACTACTTCTCTATGAAATTTGAGTTCCTCTCATTTCTTAAGAAAACAAGAACACCAATATCTCTTAGGTGCAGTGTAATTAAAGGTTTGGAGATAGGTTGTGCATTGAAAGCCATTAAGAAGAAACCTTAGACCTTATGTTGTTTGTACATAGGTCAAGAATGCCTCCCAAGTAGATAATCTGCCATGAGTGCTCACGGGTTGACTGGTATGATGGTACATACTTATGCCAGAGGTGGGCAAAAGTTGCATTTGGTACATACTTATGCCAGAGGTGGGCAAAAGTTGGATTTGCATAGTTACGCAATATATTCAGGTAGAATATGAATGGACTACTTTTTCCAGATTGGAAGACCTTAGGAAGTTCTGAAAATAATTTGAGAGAAAAGTAAAGTCCAAGGTCCCTTTGATTTGTTATGCAGACAGCAACTAATGACAATACTCACAGTTCACTCGTCTGTCTACTCTGATTCAGACAAGTGACAGGATAGGGAATGAGAAGAATATGCCTGAAGGCAGTCCTCATACAAAATGATGGGATGAAGGACAAGCACTTGTAGGTGTGTGTATAAGAGAGGAGACAGACAGAGAAGCAGCTGTTGTACTTGTATTCCCATATCCTCTCTGTTT
Source organism: Macrobrachium rosenbergii (assembly GCF_040412425.1). NCBI lineage: Eukaryota > Metazoa > Arthropoda > Malacostraca > Decapoda > Palaemonidae > Macrobrachium > Macrobrachium rosenbergii. The sequence goes on along the minus strand of NC_089793.1, from coordinate 10,641,009 downwards.
ATAGGAAACGTCCAAAGGCAGATTTGTATCTTATACATAAACAACTATAACATTTATAAAATTAAAAAAAGAATAATCAGTACATAGTGTATACTTTTGAATGAATCCAATAAAAGGAGATGGCTGAGAGTTAGTCCCTCTATACACAAAACAAGAACTACTGCAGTGGGAGAAATAGACAAGAAATGAGAAAGGGAGATAACGAAAAGTAGTGGAAGGGAAGCAATAAAGATGAGTATAGCACAAAAAACAAAAACTGTCATAAAGGTGATCAGAATGAGCAGTAAGCTGTTAATGCTACAGAGTCCCACAACTGAATGACGGATAATGTGGAGTGAAGGGGAGCCTGTGGTCAGGAGAGGTAGGGATGTTCTTTGAGGAAACAGGTTGATATGACTGGGATACTCTGTACATGGAGTAAAGCATCCTATAATTGAGTTTGTACTTTTTTTATGATTGAATTGAGTTTGCACTTTTTTCTGTTGATTGAGTTTGTGTTGTTATAAAAAATGTACTTTATGATTGAATTGAGTTTGCCTTTTTTCTTTTGATTGAGTTTGTGTTGTTATAAAAAATGTGTTTTTATTCATAGAAGCATTGCACGTTATTCCATTTAGTTTAATGCTGAAGGGCTGGTGAAATGTGACTGACAATGTAGCTATGGTTATTAGCTATTGCCATCCATGCCTTGTAGTTTTAAGATTTACAGACTTTGTGAAGAAGATTCACCTTAATAAACTCCTTGAGTACCCTTGGAGTCTCATCAACATTAAATTTGTAGGGGTATTAGCTTGAGATTGGCTTCAGCATAGGGAAGCAGTGCAAGGGTTGTATAGTCTTTGTCCTTGGGTACTTTGAATCCATGGTGGGGTCTTCTTTTTCACGATGATGAATGTCCTGTTAGATATCATCCTCAAGATGAGACCCTTCTCATCCATATTAAAACAGATCTGAAGATACTATGGAACTTTCTTTACATGCACTTTTCAGCCTCTTCTGATGTGGGTAAATGTTCCATTTGGGAAGCATTAACCTTTGAGATATTTAATGTATTGGTTAAAGAATCATAACCTCACCCCATTGTAAATAGGGATGCTTTGTGAGAATATTAAAGGTTTCTTAATGAATTTACAAATACAAATATGAACACATGAAAATCTGTTTCAGTTAATGTTAGGAAAACCACATTTAGTGCATTGTGTACAAACATGTAGCAATAGATGGTTAAGAATGGTTTGCAGTATTGCACTGTGTCACTATATTACTGAATAATATGGTCTCTAATCCCGTGAAAGACTTTTGAATTGGGAATGATTTACAGTAAATTTTAATTTTATTTTTGATAATAGCAAAAATAGTTGCATCCTAATTGGCACTTTTTTTTTTTTTATTTCAGAAATCAAAAAAATCAAAAGCGAAGGATTCAGATGATGAGGAAGTTATTGTAACATCCAAAAAAGGTGGTGGCTTTGCAGCCTTAATGGTGGATGATGAGGATGATGATGACTTGGATGAACCTGTTGTTGAGGAGAAAAAAGACAAGAAGAAATCAAAGAAAGATGAGAAACCTAAGAAAGAGGAGAAGCCTAAAAAACCTGTTGATTCTGATGATGATGATGAAGAAGTTATTGTTCAAACCAAGAAGGGGGGAGGTTTTGCAGCTTTGATGGATGATGATGATGATGATTTTGATGAAGATATGGATGAGCAGATTGTGGAAGAGAAGAAGGAGGCAAAAAAGAAAAATAAGAAGGAAGAAAAGCCCAAACCTGCTGCTGAAGACAAAAAGAAAGGGAAAAAAGGTAAGAAGAAGAAGAATGATGAAGAAGATCTTGACCAAATATTGGCAGAGCTAGAACTGGAGTACAAAGGGGAAAAAGCAAAAGAAGAACCAGCAAAGGAGATCACAGAGGATGTGTTGCAACCAGTAGAAGAAAGCTCAAAGAAAAAGAAAAAGAAGAAAAAAGATGCTGCTGCAGAATCAGAGAAAGCTAGTATTTCCTCTGCTCAAGAGGAGATTAATGATATGGTGAGCAAGGTTGCCACAGAAGTGGCAGAAAAGACTGCACCAGCAGTGGAGAAGACTGCACCAGCAGTAGAGAAGACTGCACCAGCTGTAGAGAAGACTGCACCAGCGGTAGAGAAGACTGCACCAGCGGTAGAGAAGACTGCACCAGCGGTAGAGAAGTCTGCACCAGCAGCAGAGAAGTCTGCACCAGCAGCAGAGAAGGCTCCTGCAGAAACAGAGGCAGTTGCCTCAGCATCGGAGAAGGTTATACCACCACCGACAGAATCCGTAGAGGTTAGTGAAGCAAAATCAGCTGAAGAAGCTAAAGCTGAGACCACTGAAAAAGTAGACGACACTTCAGCAGAAACTTCCAAAGCTAAGAAAAAGAAGAAGAAAGGCAAGGATGCTGCAGCACCTGCTGCTGAAGACTCAAAAGAAGGAACCCCAGCTCCAGATGAAGTAGGAGAAGGTGCAGCAGGTGATGAAGATGGAACTGGAAAGAAGAAAGGCAAAAAGAAGAAGGAAACTGAAGAAGACAAAGATGGTCGTAAGGGTAAACCTAGCAAGAAAGCTCTTGCTGCCATGCGGGAAATACTGGCAAAACAAAAGGAAGAAGAAGAAAGATTGAAGAAGGAAGAAGAAGAAAGACAAAGGCAAGAGGAAGAACGATTAAGGCAGATTGAAGAGGAGAAAAGACTTGAGCAAGAAAGGAAAGAAAGAAAAAAGCAAAAGGAGAAAGAACGAAAGGAAAGGTTAAAAGCAGAAGGAAAACTACTTACTCCTAAACAAAAGGCAGACCAGAAAAGAGCCCAGCAGATGTTAGAACATCGTAAAGCTCTAGGACTGGCAGTCCCTGAAGTTGGTGAGAAGAAACCTCGTCCTGGAACCAGAATTAAACCCAAGAAAAAGAAAGATCAGGAAACTGCTCAGGAAGAGTCAGAACCATCACCATCACCAGTACCAGTAATAGAAGAGAAGGCTGCAGAGGAAGAAAAGCCTGAGGGGGAAGAAGCAGTTGCTGCTGTTGTTGAAGAAGTAAAAGAAGAAGAGGTCAAGGATGCTTGGGATGAAACATCTGATGAAGATGAGGATGATACTTCAGAAGCCACTGAAAACAAAATTGTTAATAATGTAAGTAAGCCAGATGATGATGATGAGGAAGAGGAGGACGATGAAGAGGAGGAAGATGGCAGTGCTGAGAGTGAGTCTGAGGAGGAATCTTTGGAAGAGCACAAAGGGGAAGCAGAAAAGAGAAGACAGAGAGCCATGGATCGAATGGCAAAACGCAAGGAAGAAAATTTAAAGAAACTTGATATAGATAATCTACGTGCCCCTGTGGTATGTGTACTTGGACATGTAGATCATGGCAAGACAAAAATCTTGGACAAGTTAAGAAGGTCAAACGTCCAGGAGGGTGAGGTTGGTGGTATCACTCAGCAGATTGGCGCTACTAATGTGCCATCATATGCAATCAAAAAACAGACACAGATGGTGAAAGACTTTGATATGAATGACATGAAATTTCCTGGTCTCCTCATCATTGATACTCCTGGGCACGAATCTTTCCGAAATCTTCGTTCTAGAGGTTCTTCGTTATGTGATATTGCTATTCTTGTCGTTGATGTAACACAGGGTTTGGAGCCACAGACCAAAGAATCGATTAGCCTTTTAAGAAAAAGGGCTACACCCTTCTTAGTTGCACTTAATAAAGTTGACAGGTATGGTCATGCTAGTTATTTTCTTCTGCTTGTAAATTTTATTATTATGTTATGTAATACATTTTTTTAAAGCATTGCTCCCTGTTTGGAGTATGATTTATTATTTTAGTAATATGGTTATTTTATTTTCAACTCAGAAAAACAGAATTGATGCCACTTCAATTTTCATTTTCTATGAAGTTCAGTACAAGAAAATCAGATTCTAAATCATTGTGGTTAGTGTAATTGGTTATTTTACCTTTAGGTGTTATGCAGGCAGTTTTTGAAAGATATGAACCTTAGTTCCAGTGTTGGCTTTTGCATTTTGGTTAATTTTCATGGCTTCTACAATTTTGTTTCCTGCTAGATAATGTGTTAAGTAATAAGGCTGCTAAGTGTTCCATTACTATAAATTTATTTAATATGTAGGTTATTCAAATTTTGAATGAATTAATCTGTTTTTTCGATCCGATGAAATGCCTTGTTAAGATAAAGATAACTTGAAAAAAATTTGGTCTTTTTTTTTCTGAAATAAAAATGTTTATTAACCTTAATGAGTGTCGGCCTTGGTACTGGTGCAAGGAATATTTGTTGAGTACTTATAAGTCCCCCAGGATTAAGAAACCTTTGATGCTTGTTTGTAAATGCTTGACAACTTTTGATTGCATCCCAAAAGAAACTGACCAAGTACCAGGCCCAGCTTTATCTGGTATCTTACACGATGCCTTGTTGGTTTTCCTGTCTTGAATTTCAACAAAAGGCATGGAGGATAAAAGAGTAGGCCTTTATATCTTCATTAAGATTGCAATAAAATGTATATCTTCATTAAGATTGCAATAAAATGTACCAATATTCATTAAGTTTGTAACTAGATCATTTTTTTTGTCCTAAAACTAATGTCAGTATGTTTCTCAATAATACAGAGTTTATGAGTGGGTGTCTCATCCATCAAAAGACATCAGAGATGTAATTAATATCCAGGAAGAACCATCAAGAAATGACTTTGAACGTCGTACATCTCAGATCATCCAAGGGCTGAGGGAAGAGGTAAAGTATATTTTCAAGTGAACCTTTTTGATAAAATGTCTTTATGTTCTACAGTATGCATACTTTTCTAGGAAGTGTGAGTGAACAGTAGTAATATATATCTGATTTGCCAGTTGTGGTGTTGCATAATGGAACTACATGTATTTTTATATCGTAATTGTACTGATGCCTGATAGAGAGAAACGTGAAGGAATACTGAATCAGAGAGAAACATGAAGGGATACTGAATTGTTATTCATTCTGGTATTTGAAGTATTGACATGACATGGCCTTTTGTAGTTGAAAGTCAAGACAAACGAGTCCTGAAAATGTTAAAAATTCTATTGAAAATGAATAAATTTTGTTAGAACATTTTATTACTATAGGTACATATTCAAACGATAAAGATTAACAGTGCTGTTCGAAGTCTTGTTAGGCTTGTTAGGTGATATTTCTTAGGTTTGGGATAGCTTCTGACCTTAGTGGAAATTGGCAAATTGGCAATGCCCTGAGTAAATAATCAGTAAGCGGCTCACTACCTCATTGATTGTTTTAGAGGTTAAAGCTATTTGAAAATGGATGCAGTGGAGTAAAATTCCATTACTTGTTTTATTACTATTTTAGAATTTTGAATTATAACTAAACTTTTTTTTATCATTCTTTGTGTGGTAATGGATCTTGATTAGTAGATACTGAAGTGTTTTATGCTCAAATGATAACCTGCATATTCGTAATGCATATCTTGATTGTTTTTGGTACCCTGTTAATTGCTGCCTCTCAAGATCCATAAATATGTATTACAAAATAACCTCTTCCTTTTAATGTGGTACAATTGCTGCAGTTGCCTATGGCTAAAGATGGATTATGTGGTTGATTTCCTTGCCATGATGCCATACTAACATAGTTGATATAAACATGGGGGATATTTAAAATAAGCGGGAGTGTGAGGAGTTCATGACTTTTCCTCTTATACTTTCTTCCACCTTTTTTTGTATCTTTTATACATTTCTCACAAATTCATGGTTTATCCTTTGTAGGCTATATTATTGTTGCAGCACTATTCCCATCAAATCTTTTAACACATTTTTGTATGGTGCAAATTATGTTTGTAAATACTGTACTGTAATTCACCCAGGCAAGTGTAGGTAAATTCTACTTGCTTCAAAGAAAGTGGGTTAAATAAATGAGAAAATAGCTTTTTCCTTCCTAAGAAATTTGAGTAGTTTGATTGTACTTTGTTATGATGTATACTTTTTATAGGGTGTCTGTATTTTACAGAATTGTAAATTTCAGTTGTAGCAAGTCTTGGGTATTATTTTGGTTAGTTACTTAGTTTTCATCAGTGTAAATTAAATCAACTATTTTGTTGCAAAATGTAGTTTTCAGAATGATACTCTCATGTTATGTTGGTAATAAAGCATGTGTATTATTTTTATTTTGCAGAAACTGAATTCTCCGCATATTGTTGCAAAATGTAGTTTTCAGAATGATTTATTCTCATGTTATATTGGTAATAAAGCATGTGTATCATTTTTATTTTGCAGAAACTGAACTCTGCGCTGTTTTGGGAAAACCCGAATCCCAAGGAATACCTGTCTCTAGTTCCCACTAGTGCCATTTCAGGAGATGGCATGGGTAATCTCATAGCTCTCATTTGTAATTTGTGCCAACACCGTCTCAAGAAAAATTTGATGTTCTCAGAAGAATTACAGGTATGTTTTACTGGATTCTGTTCACATCAACTGCAGGTTGTTTCAGCACCTAACTTATTTAACTTAACCCTCCAAAATGGCATAAATGATTTTGGGGCAATGTGATCCGCTCTTTTTCTTATTTTTTTTCCTTCAATCAAGTTATTACTGTAACAGACTACTATTATCCTTTATTAGGTAGTTACAGTTAATAGGTTTGTTGTGTCTTCTATACATATATACTGTAGTGGACACAACATTTGTGAATTTCCTTTAATTGGTTTTAGTATTTGCAAATAATTTTTGTCAATTTATTACATAAGGTGCCACATTAATAAATTTGCAAAAGTTCCTTAATTTAGACTTTAAGTAAACAAAGCCATTTGGCAACGGCAATCGCATATTTTACTCCAGTCATAGAAGATACCTTGTTTCAAAATGATTTTTGTGATGATGGTCTTAGCGCAGAAAAAATACATAAAATGGTAATATGAGTATCCACTCATGTTTTATTGAATAATTATTGTTTCCCAAGAAAATAAATCAATTGCAGCTAGAGAAAATTGGAAACATTAAGTAATAAGTAATGTTTGTTGGTTAGAAAAATTTTGTAAGTAAATAGATCAGCATTTTACCCATTTTTTTTTTACCTATTCGTGAGTGCATTGTATGTTGCTAGTGATTTTTAATACATAAATGATAAACATGCTTTTACTTTTGATAAATTAATGTTTTCACATTATGTCATGTCAGTGTTTTTTAATAAATCTTCTAACCAATAATTAAAATACTTACAAATGCTTAGCATTTGATATCATGAAGAAAGATTAGGGTACATGTGAATAATAATCAGTAATGAAAATGAAACTACATAAATTCATGTGAGATAGACAATGCAACGACATAACAGAGACCCAACCATACAACCTTATTGACTGACCAGGTCTTAATTCTTGGTGCCTGCCTGAGCAAACAATGGGAGGATTTGCTTAACTCTCCAGTTACGGAAGTTTGCCTCTTATCTTTGTAGGACCAAATGGTTTAGGACTTTAGGCAAAGCAATTCAGTTATTTCTGTTCACTGGTTGAGTGAAAAGGCAAGTTTTTTGGAATACTGTATCTCTTTGACTTGAGAGGGTTTAAGGTTTAGTTTGATTTTATGAAATCTAGGCAGGGAAGCCAAGCACTGGGGCACTTGTGGCTAAGACAGTGAAAAGGGTGGGAGTGGTTGCACAACAAATAGAGACCCAGAAAATAATGGAGGTGAAGTACACAGGTCTGTGGGTAGAACGAAGAAAACTCAACAGTTGCACTAAGAAGTAATGGTTAGAGAGGTTGGAGAGCAAGAAAGAAGAAAGGAAGTGGAAATGAACGTAAAGTAAAAAGCTAAAAAGTGGTGCATCTGGGGACCAAAGGGATGCTGCAAACACCCTTTAGTTTATGCTCATAGTGCACCTTGTTGGTTGGACTAATGGTACCAGCCCCATATGGGAATTAGGGGCTTAAGAAAAGATTGTGACAAAAAACAACCCAAGTAAAGTTAAATTTCATAAGATTAGGGCATCACCACCATTTTTACTTCACAAATGAAATATTGCTCTTAATTCACATTTAGAAGCTGGCACCTGTACATGTCAGGCAACTTTCGCTACTTATTACTGAAGAAACCTCACTCATGCATCGTAGACTCTTTCTCCCACCCTGCTTGGTGGACCTAGGTTTGAGAGATGCCTCCTCATCTTAATCATACCATGGCATCTGGCCAGATGTATGTTTTCTAGGGTTTTCTAGGTTTGAATCCTACATTCAGAGTAAGTGTGCCTTCCTCTTTTGGTGTCAGCTACATTAGCGAATCTTCTTCATATTACTGGAGTGCCTGACTTACTCTCGGACCTGATTAGTTTTTCAGAACTAAGATCTCCAGGTTTTACTTACCATATGTTCAAATAGGTCCACATCTCTTGGGTTCCTGTAAGGGTTATGACTACAAACTCCCACATAATTAGGTACTTGGGCTAAAAATTCACATTTAAAGTAAACATTCAAGTTGAAAACTAACGACTGTGTGACATCTACGGACTTTTGACTAATACTACTAAACTTACGAACCCAAGAAGGCTTGGGACCACCTTTGATTATGCCATTACCTCATTACCACGTGATTTTAGATCCACCAGGCCTTCAATTCTTGGTGGCTTTGGCTGGGAGTTTCCTAGGAAACCAGTCAGTCATGTTCACCTTGCTGCTGTGAAGGTCACAGGAGCAAAAGAGAAGGACTGAGCCTTGATCCTTGAAGGTGGTTCTGCCCTCGTAAAAAACCTCCAGCCAACTGGCAGAACTATTGTAGATTCTGGTCAGGAAGTAAAAACAGTTGGTGAGGGGCAATCTTGATTGCACTTTTGCCCTTGATCATTTCCGTGATATCTGCTTCAGCTTGCTGAAGTAACTGTGACATTTGTGATATTCAGAGTAAGAGGTTTTCCTTAAAGGAATTATAGTGATCTGTGAAAATAATGGAAGATTTCCTTCACTTGTGGACAATTCAGTTCTGATTTAACACCATAACTTACCTTGCATTATGGGGTCTGTTAAAAACTGCTTTCATCAAAAATAACATTTATTCTAATTTGGAATATTACCATGCAAGGCCTGTCCTCTTTTTACACATTGGATATAATTTTTTTTTTTTACCAAACCCTGAATATTCATCTCATCAGAAAATTATTTTTAATGCATCTCATTACCTTTTTATCTTGTCATATAGAAGGGAATAGTCTTGTATTGGGTATTTTTAACTAAAGTTCATGAATAGAGGCTTATGTTTTCCCATATGAGTATTAGTCATTGATTGTTTTGATTTCATGCTGGTGTCATGGTTTTTGTCTTAATTTTCCATTGTTTCTTTCGTAGTGTAGCGTAGTGTAGTGTAGCGACATGATTGCTTTTTTTATCACCAGTATTTCCAATATACTTATGTAACAAAAGTACCAAGAGTTTAAAAGCAAACAATATTTTCTTTACAGTGTACTGTACTAGAAGTCAAAACAATTCAGGGACACGGAACCACAATAGATGTTATCTTAGTAAATGGACGCCTTCGTGAGGGTGATACTATTATCTTAGCTGGAACTGAAGGCCCTATTGTTACGCAGATCAGGTTTGTTGATTATTTTGGTGTAAATTATTGTATTACATATATTTTAATTTTTTCTTTTTGTGTTATGGTGTCTCATGTACAAGTATGTTTACCTCAAAATGGTAGGCTTGGCACAAAAACTACCTCAAAATGGTAGGCTTGGCACAAAAACTTTAAACTCTTGGCAGTTCAACTAATAGTAAATAGAATTAAAGGGTGCCTCGTTTGTAGTGAAAGTGTAAACGAGCTTAATTTTTCTTAATCAGCGGCATTTTAACATTTAGAATTTATTCATATTTCACATTATGTTTTTAGAGTGGTTCCAAATGTGGGTGGCGAATAAACACTTCTTATAGTTAAAAACACTTCATCTTTTGTAGCAAGACCTTTGGTGATGCATATTGTAAATTTTTCATGAAGATGCATAAAAGCAAGCATGTTTTTATGCAGTGTATTCTAGGGGGGCATGCTATGCTAGTAATTAGCCTTTTGACTTGTTTCCAAAACACAGTACCAGTATGCTTCTAAAACAAAGTACTGATATGCTCATTATGAAAAAGAACAACTTTATTATATGTGAAGAAAACCCTTATCCATTTTAACTTTTTCTGTCGACTAATGAAGTTTTCTGAATTATCAGGTCTTTACTGCTTCCTAAACCTCTCAAGGAGATTCGCGTCAAGGGACAATACGATGAAGTTAAAGAAATATCAGCAGCACAAGGTGTCAAAATTGCTGCTCGTGATCTAGAGAAAGCTATTCCAGGTCTTAGTCTTAAAGTAGCATACCATGATGATGAGGTAGATATAATCAAGGAAGAAGTTGACAGAGAATTCCATTCTGCCATGCGTTCCATGAAAGTAAGTTGTAACTAGATTATTGTGTTCATTTATGTTTTTCTTTACAGATGTATTGTTCAAAACACAACTTTTTTCCATGGTGAAAATCACATACCGTATGGTACTGTTTTCTTCAGAATTAACTGGTGTGTGTGTTGGTACATGTGTTGCAGGATTGTAGTATTGCATGTAGAACAGTAAATGATAACTATTTAGTGTAACTTCAAGTCTTTCAGTATTTGAAACATATATCCTTTATTTTTCCAAATTAAAATGTTCAGCTTATCGTAAACACATTTTGACATGTATACAATAGATTTAAGAATCATAGTTATCCTCTTTACATATTTTTTAAGATGTTTCTTGATATGTATTATATGCATTACTTTCAAATATATATTATATGCATTACTTTCAAACTTTTATATACTAATGATTAAGCGTGGATGGTTGTTAAAAAAGGATTTCAGCTGCTTACTACATTATCATGTTAGATTTATTGTCTTGTGACATTAAACATGGCCAATATGCATATTCTCGGTTTAGAAGATTGTGAAAATGTTTTCAATTTCTAGGTGAAGGAGCGAGGAGTTTATGTTCAGGCATCTACTTTAGGGGCTTTGGAAGCACTGCTTGAATTCTTCAAAACCAACGATGTGCCTTATTCAGGTATTCGCGTAGGTCCAGTAGTGAAACGTGATGTCATGCGTGCAGCTGCCATGCTGGAGCATGATCCTATGTATGCCGTTATTCTAGCTTTTGATGTGAAGGTTGAAAAAGATGCGCAAGAATTAGCAGATAAGGTATTGTAGCTCCTTTAGTTTTTGAGAGTCCAACAGTGAAGTTTTAGTTGAAAATGTTGATAAATCAGTGTCATAAATATTATAAATTTCTTTAGTATCATACTCAGATTATCTCTTTATTGGATCTGCCAACTTTACAGGAGGGAGTGAAGATATTTTCAGAAGAGACTATATATCATCTTGGAGATAGATATGTAGAGTATCTTAAAGAATATAAAAAGAAGAAACAAGATGAATTCCGACACATTGCAGTATTCCCGAGTCGTTTAAAAATTATACCAACTGTAAGTACTCCAGTTTACTGAGTAATGCAAAAGTTATTTTAGTATTTCTTTTCACTTGTACTTGACCTGTTATGACACCGCTAGATATCATATAGGTTTAAATATGACTGTCCTAGTATGTTCTTGATAATATTGGTCAAGTTGCTTTAGTAAGTTAGGATGGTTGGTACTTATGGTTTAATTGATTACGTTATGGTAGGATTTTACTCTTCCTCACATGCACTTTACATCTCTTTTGTCTCCATAAGTATGAATTTGATTTTTAAAGTGTTGTATTTAGATGCCTCTTCCATGTTTCAGTGGTTCAACTGTTACATTTTCCATTATAGTTTGTTAAGTGTGTGTCCCTTCTCACTTACAGCATTGTTGGCTCTTGTATATTTTTATGGATCTACAGTAACTGTACTTTGACTATTGAACTCATGTTCATAACCTGTACAGTTGAAATAGAAATATATCAGAGGGGGTTGGATGCGCTGCTGATGATTCTTGTGCAGGTGAATAAAGCTACTAATGCTGTAAGCTGCAAGAGGGTTTTCCTTGTCACCAGGTAAAGTATGACTGTGGTAGTGATAATTGTCTATACTGTATTATTTTCTGTAGCCACTTCATCATAGGAAGTTGCCAAGAATATATTTATTGTCTTTACCACTAATAAAATTTTTTTAATAAGAACTCATCTGTATTACAAAATTTTTAGTTCAGTGGACAGTTTCCTGTGTTGCCTTTTAACCTTATATCTTCTCTGGCTTCTCTTGCAGTATTTTTCAATTTTATTTTGTGGGTGCTTGGTCATCAAGTTAATGCCCTCTTTAGCTTGCTTCCAATGGATATTTACTGAATGCTGATGATCCCTTTGGAAGCAGACATGAATATGGATTTTTAATTGCCGTGGAATGTTAATTATATGAATCATTAACATTCCAAGGTTGTAATACATATGTGTTATTGTTATTAAAAAAAATTGTTTAGTGGGAAAGACAATAATTGTTATATTTTTGGCAATTTCCTATGATGAAATGGCTACAGAGAATAGTATAGACAATTATCACTACCACAGTCATCCTATACGTGGTAACAAGAAAAAACCCTCTTGCAGCTTACAGCATTAGTAGCTATATTCACCTACACAAGACTCATCAGAAGTGCAACCAACCCCCTCCAATATATCTTCTATTTCAACGCTGTAGGTTATGAACATGAGTTCAATAGTCTGATATGCAAAGTAAATTAATTTGAGATCCATAAAAATATACAAGAGGCAACTTTGTTGTAAGTGACAAAGGGACGCACTCTTAACAAACTATAAAGGATAATGTAACAGTTGAACTACTGAAACATGGAAGAGGCATCTGACTACAACACTTTAAAAATCAAATTCATACTTATGGAGACAAGAGAGATGTGAAGTGCATGTGAGAAAGAGTAAAATCCTACCAAAACACAAATCATATTGAAAACTGTGCTAGAGTACTGTAATGAAGTTTACTTGGTTGTATGATTTTTTTTTGTAGCTTGCAACCATATAAGCCAATGTGTTCAATTGTTAACTTGACCCTTGGTTCATTATTTTCTTGTTGAAATTTCAACAAAATCACTTATGTAAATTAGTTTCCTCTAGTAAAACCAAATATATAGTTCTGAGTTATTATTAGAATAGAATTTAGAATTTAGGCCAAAGGCCAAGTGATGAGACCTATGAGGTCATTCAGCGCTAGAAGGGAAATTGACAATGAGGTGGTTTTAAAGGTGTAACAGGAGGAAAACCTCACAATTGCACTATGAAACAATTGTTATAGAGGGTGGAAAGTCTGATAGAAGAAAGAGAATATGAACAGAGTTACTAATAGGAATGAAAAAAGGTTGCAGCTAGGGGCCGAAGGGATGCTGCAAAGACCCTTAAGTAATGCCTACAGTGCACCATGTGAGGTGCACCGACAGCATGAATTATTATTTAAGTGTTTGAAAATCTTGCAAGCTGTGAGTCTGAGTAACACTGAACAAATATCAGTTATGAAGAATTCTTTGTTATGTTTACAATGTAAAAGACAAATTATCTGCAAATTGTTGTGGTAGTATACAAGGAATATACAAAGAGTGAAGTGTCAACTCATACAGATTTATATTTATTTTTCAGGCTGTATTTAACAAACGTGACCCCATTGTATTAGGAGTTAATATTGAGGCTGGAGTTCTAAGAACTGGAACACCTCTCTGTGTGCCATCAAAAGAGGTACTGTATCTTTTTTTCACTTTTCAGTTTATTACCAAAGTGCCAGTTGTTTTTACTTCATGAATCTCTTTGTAAGCAGTATGTTCTTAGGAAATGACAACCTTTAACTATTACTGTCTAAATTTTGGTGAAAGAGGGGACATTTGGTGCTGGAAAGCTGCTTGAAACAAATGTGGAGAATTAAAAGATGGTTGATCTTCCCCCACCCCTCTCATTGGGGACTACCTTGTTTTTGTCAAACTTTTCTTTTTAATTGGATTTTTGGTTGGTTGTCTGACTAGCCCTTTTCCGTTTCATTTCAGTGATTTTTGTCTTGAGTCTTTCTTTTCATTCATTATTTTGCGATTTCTTTCATCACTTACACAACATTGCATTAAACTGGAATTTTGAAATTTTCGTGAGAGTTGGTGGTCGTACATGGAATCAACTATGTATGCCGTGGCCAGTTTCGTAACAGTTGGTTGCTAGGTCATTTATGTATAGATTTCCTCGTTTGTGGTGGTTAATGTAGGGACAGTAAAGACTGCAACTAGTTCATGATCTCAATGAGAAAGGATTGACTTGAGCATCCATGCAGTGGTAAGAAGTACTACAGGTTATACTAAAAGCCAGTTGTCTATAGGTTATACTAAAAGGCAGTTGTCTATAAATGTCTGGAAGTGGTGTTTTTCTTGTTGTTGATGATTTAGACATGATGTATTCATTTCTGTGATTCACTTATATTCTGAGTTTATTTCACTTTCAATGGAATAATGGTTGTCATTGTAGTTCCCCATTTTGTGGGATGACATAAAATCAAACTGTGAAGGTGAAAATGAAAGCCATATATAAATATTCATACGTTATTTATGCTGGAAACAAAGTTTTACTGATATAACTTTTAAAGCTCAGCTTAGACATGATCTCAGCAGTAGCTACATCACTAGCAGCTAGGGAATGTCTTTGATAGAACTGCTTCTTCCTCCAGGTGACTTGGGGAGGATGTTAAGGTAGAACTAAGATTTGGAAGCATTTGCAAAGGCCCAGAAACTGATTATTGTGCCAGTATTTGAAAACATTATCAGGTCAACACATCTGGTATCCTTAATTTTCTTTAGAGAAGGATGAGTGTACTACAAAGTCTTGGGTGTAGAGTCTTAACTGGTATTTGTATTAGATGAGGGGTTTGTCACCAACAAGGAAACATTTGGGAACCTTGTGATTCATTCTCCAGGAGCTGGAAAGTTGCCTGTCAGCTGCAAACAATTGCATCCTTTATGTCATGGCAGGTTCACTGTTGCTGCCATACTGTTGATTCATGGCTTGCTTAGGGGGGGTGATTCCCACATCATGTCAGCAACTGTTGTGTAGTCTGTGCTGATGAGGAGTTACGCTATTAAAAGCAGCATAGTGCCACATCTTAACATCCTTCCCTAGTTATCTGGGTTTTGAAGTTTTAAAGCATTGTTTGTCCCAAGGAAGCTGAGTCAGCTCTCTTGAAAAACTGCATAACCCCATGAAATACTGTTGACTCTATCAACTCTCCTACTGCTGCTATCCTGTAGTCATGACTGTTTATTCTATTAACTTTGCTACTGCTGCCATCCTGTAGTCATGAAACTGCATGCCTTTTTAGAAGGCAAGATGCACAGATCTTGGATATCCATGCCCTCAAGACAAAGATGGTAAATTCATAAAATATATGAATTAGATGCATGAAAATGATTCTTGTTTTCTCAGTTACGATGACATTTGGTCATCACCTAAGGATAAACATGGTGACGGAAGTGTACAACACGTAACTTTTGAGTAAGTTGATCGTGTGATTTTTTTTGTGTTTTAAATTGTTTTACAAAATAGTGTTTATTTCACTAGTTATTCATTTAGCTGTGTCTGCTTTTAGCTCCAGTACATGGTTTTCATTGATACAACATGCATTTCAGATTATATCTATCAACAGATTTTACTACATTTTATATAGCTTTTTAATGTATTTCAAACTTTTAATTTCATATTTGGTGCTTTATGTCCATGGGGAAAAAAAATCAACTCTAAATTTTTTGTCTAGGGCCTCCAAGTTCAGAGGTAGATTCTTTTATTTTTTGTGGTTATTTTGGTATATAGCAACAGTAAATTAAAATTATGTAAAAGTTTGTGTTAGCAATTATCTTTATAGTGCAAAGGATTCCACAAGGAGGTAAATAATACCGAAGCATATTGTAATGAAACCTTTTCCTTTTATTTCTATTCCAGTTTGTTGAAATTGGCATAGTGACATCCATGGAGTTTGATCACAAAAATGTTGAACTTGCGAAGAAAGGTGATGAAGTTTGTATCAAAATTGAAAATATTCCAGGACACACACCAAAGTTGTTTGGTAGACATTTTGAAGCTGAGGATATGTTAGTGAGCAAAATTTCTCGTGAATCTATAAATGCATGCAAAGACTATTTTAGAGAAGAACTATCAAAAAGTGATTGGAAGTTAATGCTTGAATTGAAAAAACAATTCCAGATTCTATAAGTATTTATCTCTCTAGGAATAAATTACTGGGAAAACTTACCGTATTTGCTCGCAGGTTCAGCAGTTTTATTATTCTTTCTGCATTGCTGCAGATGCTGTGTATTTTATAACTGAAAATTTAAAACTAGGGTACTTGGCATTACTAATGGATTTGTGGTACTCACTACTGTTTCAACCAGGTGTGAATGCAATTACCGTCTGTCCAGATAGAATATCTGTGTTTTTATTCATTGAAAGCTTTGTTGTGGAGGTTATGTTTCTCAATTTTTCCATTGCAGTATTAAACTGCATTGCAAAATTGTTAAAGAATGCTTAATACTGAACATACTTAAAATTTTTCAAATGATATCATCTGTCCAGGTATTTTTTATTGAATTTCTGAAAAGTTATGTTGCTGTGAAAAGCAACATTACGTCATCAATTAGCAAATGGGATGAGAAGTGTTTTATTCATTGCTCATCAAATACATATTTTTTTTAAATCAGCTCCATTCCATTGTGTTTCATGCCGTATAAGGTTATTGTCATCGTTGCTGGCCTTTCTGCCCTTCAATATTCCCATATTTAACTACTAATTCAGTTCACATTGGAGAGAAAAATTATTCCTATACATTACTTAGAAGCCTAAGTGCTACAGAAGACTTACTGTGGTGTTAATGTTTTAAAAAATATCTACCTATAAAACACCAATTGAACAATAAAAAAAAATAAATCTGTAACCATCATGGAATTTTATTCATTAGTTCACAAGTTCTACATTGTAATATTTTAAAATGGTTCGAATGAATACTTAATACAAAGATTTGCTCTAGGTTACTGTATAGACAGACATCAGTCGAATACACATTCATGAATTTTAAGTCTACAGTTGTTTAAACACCTAAACTGGCAACATCATCAATCCATAGTAAGCATAAATTACAAAAAATTAAAAAAATTGGAGACTGGATAATATCCAAAGTTATTTTACACTGCTAATTACTATTAATTATTCAACATAGCTGTTAGTTTTTCAGTCTTCATGGCTTAAAATTTCTGTGTAGTTCACACTGAGAAATTAGTGTTAATCTTATTCGTGCTTGCATATGCCCTTTCTGAAGTGGTTTGGACTGTGAGTCAGTTATTTTTATGGTAATTCAAGAAAATTATATATTGATTTATTAATATTCAAATTCTTAAACTACAGTACTTTGATTTTACCATTATCAAGCTATCAGATGTATGAATCTATGGATATATAATGGAAAATTCTGTAAATTAAGCTGACACAGTCACCTATAGTTCATATGCTAGCATGATTAACTCATTGTAAAACTTCCCAAAAGACAACAAGACTTACAGGATACGTGAGAAATAATTAATGGTAATTCAGTGTAGTATCGTGTATTAAATTACATTTAAAAAAAGTGAAAATAGTGACAAACATTTCGCAAAATATACCAGAAAAATAGCAATGACAAACCAATGTGTAAATTGCAGCAATATGCCTCATATTTGATTGAATGAGCCCTACCAACCTATAAACCCCTACCAGAAGACTGATCATGCCAAAGTCATTACACTGACATGGCAATCCTGCAAAGCTGTGGTTCTTGCCAACAGTGAAACACCCTCAAGTAAATGAGCACTTTTGCCACACTGCACATGTGAATATCTGAAATTAGCAATGAAGAAATTAAAATTATAGAATACTGAATGATGAAATGAATATCATCATCCTGCCAAAATACATGCATAGCCCTAGTTATGTAACCAGCAACAGTACCTCAAGTTTTTAAGTCTGTTAAGAAACACGGCTCCATATTTTGTGAATGTGTTCCTTCGAGCAATTGCGGTAATTTGATACTGGAAAAATGCTTGGGTGAAATTACTCTTACACAAGTACATGACAGTAACAATGATTGACAGACTAAGTGACTGGTTTAAAAACGATTCCATTGAAAAAGGTTTGAGTCCAGTCTGGTGTTACAGAAAATTTGAGTGAAACTGGGACTTGAAAGACATAGATATATATAAACTTCTTTGCAGTGAATGTTCAGCATAGCAATGAACTTTATCAAACTGTTTCATTGTGTTCAACTCAAATGAGATAGTAGAGCAAAAGAATCAATTTACTAAAGAATTATGTGTCCTTGTTTTTTGTAGTTCAGGTTTTCAAAAGGTTATTTTGTTGCTTTTAGAATTTTTTTATCCCATGATTTTTTTCTATGACTATTTGGCTCAGAATTATATATGTTGTAAATAAATTTTACCTAAATTTTTAGGGGATAATTTTGCTGAGTTTCTATAAGTATGATTTTGACAATTTTTAAATACAATATGCTATTATACTTAGATCTGCTCTCTTTATTTGCCAATCTTTTACAGTTTATATATAAGAATCTGATGCAGTACAGCATACATGTATATATGCACATTGAGGTATGTATATGTGTGTGTGCGTACTTTTGTGTGAGTGTATATATATTTATAAAACTTTTTATATACACAAAACACAGTTATTGAATAAAAGTGTAGATGTCACTCAAAAGTGTCAATATATGGCTGTGGATAATATAAATTGGTTTTTCAGATAGCATGTTTTTATATTCTAATTTTAGTACAGTAATGTTTATTGTAAACTAGCAAAGCAGGAAATATATTCTTCTATGTTGTGACATCTGCCAACGACTACTGTCATGATTTTTTTATTGCCATTAATTTGGTTTGTGTATTTCTAAATGTGTATCAAAGTGGGAGGGAAATATAAGTGCTGATGCTTATTAAAAATTGGTGTACACTTCAGTTTCCTATTATACATAATTTATAGTATGTTTCACAATGGATTTTTTTTCCTGATATACAGTATCCAGAAGTATGGTTGGCATTATGAAGCTCAAAATTTTATGTAATAAATTGTGTATTTTAGAAATAATTTCTACCACAATTCTTGATTGCTTTATTGCAAAATACTATCCCAAGAAGCTTTGTTTTTATAATAAAACTACTTTTTAGACAAACCCATTAATCTTGTAACAGTCTTAAAACTATGCAGAATGCATCCTAGGTGCAAAAAGCCAAGAAAGCCATTTCAGTGAACAGACTGTCTCCCCCCACCACCTAGATTCTTACAGATACTCTTCTTGTTCTTTCATGAGATGCTCCCACCTAGAGAGAGAGGGGGGTACTAAAGTTTATGATGGTTTGTATAAAACCATCATAAACTTTAATATAAAAGTTTAATATAAACCCATTAATCCTAGAATGTCCTTAATTACCATTAAAGCAGGAGGATCAAGTCAAGAAGATAGCTGCCCAAGCCCAATCCCAGGAAATGATGGCGAGTTGGCAAAGCAAAGTAAAAAGGTGCACTTCTTGAGTAATGAGTTTGTAACAAGAATATCAT
Organism: Macrobrachium rosenbergii; assembly: GCF_040412425.1. Classification (NCBI taxonomy): domain Eukaryota; kingdom Metazoa; phylum Arthropoda; class Malacostraca; order Decapoda; family Palaemonidae; genus Macrobrachium; species Macrobrachium rosenbergii. Next base: position 10,621,407 of record NC_089793.1, on the reverse strand, counting down.
GAAATTGGACATTTACAGAAGTAATCTGTATGCTGTGGAAGGATACTTACCAAGCCACAAGAAGCAAAAAGGCTGGCACACCAGGAAATACACATCCAAAATGCCATACATTCAGCTGAGGAATGAATAACGAGGAAGATCAGTGATATAACCCCTTCCTAACTGGAAACACAAGGTCCACCATGACAAAGGGACCCATAAAGTAAAAATCCATGGTCTTGTGAGTGACAACATGAAGACAACTTCCCAAAGGTGTTCTGAATATAACAGGTGTTTGCCCTACGGATGACAGAGCTGATTGTGCTTGAAAACCAGAGAGGAAGAAAAGGCACAGACTTTATGGGCTCTGATGTAAGCCATTGTAGTAATTTGTGATATCCAAAATAAATGACAAGACTATCCTAATGACCAAGGAAAAGTAGTGCAGGAATAGCAAAGGTGATATAATGCTGGTCAGAACTAATGACCAAGCTCACTAAGAGTTGTCACTGAAACCCAAGGGCACATGTACTGAAGTGGCTGAAAATGTTGGAAATACTTTAAAATTTCCATATCTCTTCACCATACAAAATAAAAATAGAAGACAGGGAAGAGCAATAACAATTAATAGCCGAGTGGTTCCCTTCGGCCCCTAGCTGCAATGTCTCTCATTTCTTTTACTCTACCTCCATTCATATCCTCTTTCTTCCAACTGCCTTTCAACCCCCTCTAAAAAAAATTTTCTCTAGTGCAACTCTGAGGTTTTCCTCATTTTACCTTTTCAGACCTTACTGAGCGTCAATTTCCCTCTCAATGCTGGATGACCTCATAGGTCATTCAGCCTTTGGACTAAATTCTATCTTGTATTCAAATAGCTGAGCGAGAGCTTCCTGTCATATATTAAATAAAGTCTAAGACCAGAAGAGCAACTTCAAGGGGACACAAACTTTGCTGGTTATGCCTAACCACAGATCTAACCCATTTTGCCTGAGAGTTTGTTTTGGTGGAGGAGGATCTGCATAGCAAAAATAGATGCAATGACCAAAATTGGGCATTTCACCAGGGCTTTGAACTTTGCTGGTAACTGCCTCAACTGACTGAAGGAAGAAAATGCCTAGGCATCCGAGCTGTCCCATGTCAGAAGCATGGCTTCCACTTTCAGAGATGTATAGCATTTAACATGGCAAATGATTCCCTCCTGCCACAGTGCCTTGCAAACATCCAAGTGAAGGGACCATTCTGCTGTGACAACTTTTGGTGTGCCCCGCTGAGTGTGTCTGCCATGTTATGCACTCCTGGAATGAACCAAATTATGATGGCAAAATTGTGCCTCTCTGTCCAAATAAACATCTCAATGACCAGACAGGGCAATTCTGACCTTGTTCCTCGGTTCTGAAGTAAGCTGAGCTTCCTTTGCACTTTTTTCCATTGCCAGCAAAAAACAGCAAACTGTATAAAAGCCTTATTGGATGCCATAAAACTTCTGATCCAGCAGAGGCTGGTGGTGATATTTTCATATCCACATCTGGAGCTGCAACCAGCCATGTGCAGCATGACATCCCTATGCACAGAGTTGAAGGATTTGGCTAGTAGGAACTTGTATGTCTTGAAACCTGAAGCTGCTTTATTATTATAAAGGGTGGTGAAGGGGACTCTAGCATAGGATGGTCAATACTGAAAATGTTGCGGACCCAATCTAAGTTGTTTATATATTTTTAAAGCTAAAGTATGTCTTTTCCACTTGGTAAAGCAGGATGCTGGAGATGTCAGTCTAACTTTGCTTCTTGTTAACTTGGGTACATCACTCATTGCTACATTGTCAGAAAGCTCTGTAGTTACTTAACAAATATAAAATAAGCAATTAGAATACAATTTCATAACTGACCCACCATGTTTATTTAGTATAATAATATCAATCATGCCTGGGCCCTTGAAAGCTAACCTAGTTTGTAACTGATATATCTATACAATGCACAATAATGCTAACCACTGAGTAACAAGATAAAAACATTTTAGGATGATAGGCCATGGATGAAACCCCCATTGGGGACACCATCTATAGAACTATTGTTATTACTAAAGGATATTTGCAGCATCCCTTTGGCCCTTGGCTGCACCCACTTTTTAGCCTGTTACTTTACCTCCATTCATGCTTCCTTTCTTCCATCTTGCTATCCAACACCGCTATTACTTCTCTGTACAACTGTGGGTACAGAGGGGTTTTTCTCTTTCACCTTTAGAGATCTTATTTTCTTAATCTGTTTTCCTGCCCAACCACTCAACTTCCTCTTTACAATGTCTGAACACTGAATGGCTGTTACTGTCTCACTTCCTGAGTTTTTTGCCTAATTTCCATAGATAATACCATAGACCTTTATGTAAGTTTCATTCTTGTGTAACCATCTTTCATTAATTATATTCTTGGAGAGACCATGCTAAATAATAGCACAAGGTTTATGCAAAGAAACCAGTGTTGAATATAGCAGGATATGTGCAGTAATAGCAAAGTGGTTACCATTAGACTAAGACCATGAAGTTGGAAGTGACCACTGGCATTAATTAACAAAATCTTTTCAACTACTTTATCCTTGTCCCAATATAGTTTATCACAGCGTTTGTTGAGCTGAACTATTAACAAGAGCTTGAATAAAATTGAAGGGAATATAAAATTTGGGCCAAAGGCCAAGCCCTCAGACCTACAAGGTCATTCAGCGGTGAAAGGGAAATTTGAGTGTAAAAAGGATTTATGGATTAACAGGAGGAAAACCTTGCAGTCACACTAGAAAATAATGATTAGGAAAGGGTAGGAAATAAGATGGAAGAAAAAAATATGAACAGAGGTACAATAAAAAGGAATGATAGGATACTGCAGCTAGGAATGGAATATGAAATTTAGGTTAATGGCCAAGCACTGGGACCCATTAGATCACTCTGTCCTGAAAGGGCAACTGAGAGTAAAAAGGTTTACAGGTGTAACAGGAGTAACACCTCATAATTGCACTATGAAACAAATGTTAAGTGAGGGTGGAAGGTAGAATGGAAGAGAAGAGAATATGAATAGAGGTACAGTAAAAAGGAATAGCACAGGTTGCAGCTAGCAGCTGAAGGGACACCGTAAAGAACCATAAGTAATGCTCCCTGTAGGATGCACTGTAGGCATTAATAAAGGTTCTTGCAGTGTCCCTTCAGCCCCTAGCTGCAACCCCTTTCATTCGTTTTACTCTACCTCCATTCATATTATCTTTCTTCCATCTTGCTATCCACACTCTTCTAACAATTATTTCATGGTGCAACTGCGAGGTTTTCCTCTTGTTAAACCTTTCAAACCTACCTCCTCTCAATTTACTTTCCAGCACTGAATGACCTCATAGGTCCCAGTGCTTGGCTTTTGGCCTAAACTTTATATTCCATTCCATTCCACAAGTAATGCTGACAGTGCACCATGTGATGTGCAGTGATGGCACTAACCCCCTCTGGGAGCTTGCAGCTAGGGGCCGAAGGAACACTGCAAAGAACCTTAAGTAATACTGACAGTGTATCACATGAGGCCCCTCTGGGAGCTTGCAGCTAGGGGCCGAAGGAACACTGCAAAGAACCTTAAGTAATACTGACAGTGTATCACATGAGGCCTGAATAAAGTAGAAAGTGATTGCTAGATTACTTTAAGAGCATCATATTAGTATGCAGTGCAGAGTGCAGAAACATATGTACTGTATGTCTAAGGCTTTTATTTCTGTATGTATATGTAGCAATAAAATGAAGCTTAGAAGTGATTTTGAAGGGGTTAGATCTCAATATATTAAGATTCATTGCTAAAAGGTACTGGTGAGAAAGGAAGCTAAGATTAGAGGGGAATTAACCTGGTATGTAAACATCTTTGTCAAAGTCCAGGGTAAACTCATGCTAAGAAAAGAGGGGTGGAGGCATTTTGAGTGTTTAACTTTGGAACTACCTGTTTTATGACTGTTTACACAACAAAAATACTGAACTCAAATAAAATAAGAACAAGTCAGCTGGATCCCAAAAGTAGATGCACTATGGCTTTACAAAACCCAAATAATTTCGAATTTTGTGCTCTAATTTCAACAGAAGAGCAGGCTTCCAAATTTGCATGCCAAAATGGTTTGCTTCTACCTCGGTAACAGCTTCAATAGCAGCAGCAGCAATAACAACAAAAGCTTCATTTAAACGTGCCATTTCGTGAAATAATAGCAGAAATTGCCAGACAGTTTCCGTTGATATAAAATGTATGTACTTTTTACCTATGTATTTTTTGTTGGCAGATTTAGAAATAAATGTTTCAGTGTAATAACGGTATATTTATTTTCTTGCCCCTCGATGTAGTCAGGAAATACATTATGTCAGTGCCTCTCAGATGTTACTAAAAGTTCACATCAAATGTCACACAGGTGATAACTGCCTTACTAGTGTCCAGTTGTCTAATCCAGAATTTTCCAATACACTATTCAAGAGCATGTGAAAAAATGCAAAATAAGTTTTGATTATACTAATCAATTTAAAATTCTGTCGAGGGCTTCTAATATCCAGCAGGTGGCAATCCTTGAGTCTCTTTGTATAAAACAAGTAGTTCTGAAGTTACTCAAACTGCCTCAATCAACCCCTCTTTTCTTAGCATGAGTTTACTCTGGACTTGATAACGGTGGATGCATACCGGGTTAATAATGATTAAGAGGTTTAGAGGATAGAATGCAGATCAAGATCTCAAAGACTGAAATGGCTTGGGATTTGTGATAAGGAGAGCATGTCACTAATGGAAATAAAAATAGGAGAAAAATGACAAAGACTGGTGGGGAGGCCAAGATAAATTAGGGGCCCTGACAAATCTAGGGACCAGTTGTGAGTTCGGATATCAAGTCCACAAAACTTAGAAATGAGAAATGTAAAGTGACTTTCTTACAAATATTGCCTAGTTGAGAAAAAACCAGACAAAAAATCAATGATAAACATGGAAGTGTCTTTTTTGGGGGTTAGCTTCACTCCAACAATAATTTTGGTATTTTTTTTACTTTGGTAATATCAGCTCTTGATCAGTTTTTTTGGAAGGGGCCTTTGTTTTAAAATCTCCCTTATATGTGTACAGTAATATGAAAAGCATACAAAAATCTATCACAAACTTACTGTTATAGAGATAATCCCCAATTAATAGTGTTACCCACTTGAATTTTTTCTAGGTTCTTCATTCATGCCATGACATTCAATTGATTGGGGCTCCCAATCAGGTTTTATTTTTTCTCCTGATGCATTGTGGGTAAGGATATCTGGCATATTTTGAATGCCACCTGTTATTTTCTTCTGGAAATGTACACAAACAAACAAGTGCTCAAACCCTATTGGTTCCTTGTTCCAAGTTTCCCCAATCATGTGGGATTTAGGAACTCAGGCCTTCCTTGAAAAACAGGCTTCAGTTCTCGGTCATGGCTCCTTTGGTGCCATAGTGTAACTTTTTCCAATTATTATATTGGCTGTATTTCAAAGTTTCATAAAAAAATTTTTAAATGTATGTTTTGAACAGTCTTAATGTCCATTCCAGTATCAAATTAGCACTTTCAGAGACACTAGCCCTCCCTTATATCTTTCAATTACTAGGGACCACAGTAGGGGACAAAGGCTTTTAGATGGTGAAAATATAAAAGTAAATAGAAAGATGTATCTTAACATCCCCATGACAAAAATGATAGTTTTGATTCTGATGAACTTAAGGCTTACTGAACATTTTCAAAATGAAACCATGCACTAGGGAAGTAGGGGCCAGGTGACCTAGGTTATGTTAGGCAAGGACCCAGAATCACTTACATCAAGTTATAACCTTACTATTTATTTTAATTTACAGTCCCCTAGGTTAGGAAAAGTGCTGAGACCTATGAGGTCATTCAGTGCCATAAAGGAAATTGATAGTAGAAAGGTTTTAAAGGTGCAGCAGGGGGGAAAACCTCGCAGTTGCACTATAAAAAAAATTGCTAGATTGTGGAAAGTACAATGGAAGAAAGAGAATATGAAGAGGGGTACTATAGTAAAACGAATGAAAGGGGTTGCAGCTAGGGTCTGAAGGGACACTGCAAAGCACATTAAGTAATGCCTACAGTGAACTGCATGACATGCACTGACAACTCCCCTAGAGGCCCCCAGGTTAGGTAGGTAAAGGAGGGGGGTTCATGGGGGTGAAGTATCCCCCAGCCAGGGTAAGTCATACAACTCCTTCCTGTGCTCGAACAACTGACCAGGAAGTGAGCTGAACCTCCATTCGGTTCTGAGGCTTACTTCATCCTCCCACCAAAAGTAAGTCTCCCCTACATAAAGACAGGGTTTATACTGTAATTGAACAAAAAATTTTTAATCAATTTGTATTTTTCATAATTACAAAGCCAAGGTCTTTACATAAAAGGCCCACCCATGCCACCCTCCATTCAATTAGCTGGGCTGGAAAGTAACAGTGCGTCAAGCGGCACAAGAGGGGGAAGAGAGGGCAGACCCTGCCTACTCTCTCCCCACTGGCTATCACCCTATTGTCACCAACCCTTGTCCTATTTTTAACCAGATCCAGCTAGCGCTTACAGATTTTTCCCCTACGTAAAGACCTTAGGTTTGTAGTTATGAAAAATACAAATCGATTAAAAATTTTTCATATTTGCTACTGGAATGTATATCGAATGTTGAGAGGCTCTTGAGTCGTTCAACATTTCTGAAAATCATATTTTCAACTAAAATGCAAATATGGTTTACATTAAAAATGTACCTACTTTTTAACCTGTCTACTTAATCGCTTTTAGCACATTGGCTGTGGGAAATTTCTTGGAAAATTACATCTCTTTTTAACTAGTGACATATGAATGTTTTACTGTAGAGTACATCATAATCTTACTTTGGGGCTGAAAATATTATTTTCCCTTGTTTAGTGCATTTTTTGAATGTTTCTTTTGTCCATTTCAGTCGCAAATTAGAAGGCTAGACCTATTTTAGGAGATATTGGCCCCCTCTAATATTGTAAAACTACGTGGACCCTAGTGGGACGCCATGCTATTCGGGTGGGGGGAAAATCCAAAGTGAGATACTGTACAAGGAAGTTTTCTAGCAATCCATTTTACTGGACTTTTACAAGTTCTGACTGTGATTAGGGTAAGGTTTACTGAAGGTTTTTAAAGGGGCACTGTACAAAGTAAAGACCTGGTAACCTAGGTTATGTCAATTACATCTCAACATATTTTCAATTACATCTCAACATATTATTGTAATTAACGGTGTGCTAAACTAGGCTTTGGTGGGGGGACCTTGGGGCAACCCCCCCACCTAAGTATATAAGGAATTGGCCTCCTAGATTGGGTTAGGTTAAATGCATCTTTGCAATTCACTCATTTTGCATATTCACCCCATCAAAAAAACTGCTTCTCCACCGTGGTCCACAAATTAGCCTATAGGATAAAAGGGGGTTCAGTATCTCTGCAACTATCAATTTGCTACTAAAATGAATACAAGAGCTATTCAAAAGCACATTAAAACAGGAATTTTCAATTCTATAATATGATAATGGTTTAGAGGGAAAAATATAACCAAATTACTATTAACTTTTTGCTATCCCTTGAATTGGCATGCACAAGCTCATCCAACTTGACAATTCTATAAAGCTGGTGATAATAGTATAGTACAGTATAAACCTATTGATACTTCAGGACTTTTTCTTTGCTATCAAACTTGTTCCAGGTACAGCTTTACTACGTAATTAACAACAAATTATTCAATGCCTAGTCCCAGCAAAGATAATAAGCTGTAAGCAATAGTTTTTAATGCAAAACTGGGCTGAAGACTGGTAAGCTGCCATCAAAGAGCTAAGGAAAGGAGATGATGAGTGATCAGCTTGTCAAAGTCTTGACACTACCATGCTACTAAATTCCACTAACACTTTTATCCGACAGATAAAATGCCGCAAAAATTCACCAATATGTGAAGCTGCTGCCAGTTCTAAGCCTGTATGGTAAGACTGATACTGCATAATACACAGAACAATGCATTACAGGAAAAACTGCTCAAAACATGCATTACCTATGTGTCAGCTGAAAATACAGTAGGCCTAGGTATGGCAATTATGGTCGACTCCAGTGACATTCATAGCGCTTTACTTCAAAAAAAAAAAAAAAAAAAAAAAGTTTCGGAGTAGCTTACAGTCCTATAAGCCTACAATGCTTTGATTGATCCTGCAAATCCTTCATATTCCAAATTGAACCTAGGTTAATGACGTACACTACAATCTGCTTAGCCTATTACTGATAGGCTTGCCTGCAACTTTGCTGCTCAAGGCTTACTACAAACCATATTAAATTCCATTACAAAAAGTATTTTAATGTCAAAATTGAGACAGGTTAGCCTACCCTAGCCCTACCCTTATTACTGAACAGATACAAATTTGTTTTATTGGTAGACTAAGGGTCATCAAGGAACAGACCTACTCTTACTAGATGCACCTGTAATGAGAAATGCAACTACAAGAAACAGTTTTGTTAATGGATTTTCTTACCTTTAACATAAACTGGAAAATAGTAATCACAAGACAATTAATTAACCTTTCTATAACTTCCCAGTTTCCTTCGAATTTCTTCAGCAACTGCAGGCTGTTCACCAGAGTAAAATGGCATCCAAGGCTGACAAATTTGCTGTTCCTGTCACCTGTCCTTGGTCCTGGGAAGACAGGTGGCGCCACTGTAAAGATAATATCTTTTGAGATACATTATCGCCTTGCAGATATTATTGTTTTTGTATAAAGGATATAATCCAACCCCAGAAGACAATTCATCATCAACACTGCTGTATATACCTACAAATATTATTGATTTATTTACATGAGGTAGAAGGATCACGGCAATAACTGCCTGGTATGAAGGCAAGGTAAGCAATAAAGCGATCTAGCCGTTATCGAGACGCACAGTGATATGCACATATTACAACACCAGTCACTTCATAGGGTCCTCCACGCACCCACGTACAATATGCCATTTGCTTACACCCCTATCTTGCGTGCCCTGCCTCGTTTCCTGGACATAAGGTCACTCCATCCAAAAAGCCCTTTCACACCAACTCTCCAGCAATTTCTATGGTTTTCTTTTTCTCGTATCAGCTGTCAAAAACAGGTGTACCTCTCCCGCTTTTCCTACCGGAATTTCTTTTCTCCGTCTCCGTTACTATTAACATTAATGTTACCTTTTATACTACTCATTGTGGCGCCTGATTCTAATTTATTTCATTCACAGAAATAATAAAAATACAATTTCTATTCGGAATGAATATATCTCTTATTTTTATATTATTTAAGTAAACAACCTGGCTCCGAAAAAACTAAATAAAATTCTGTTGCTTTATTTGGGCAACTAAGTACAGTAAAATATAAAAATTTTATATACATATTCTCCGTAAATATTCTCAATATAAAATCATTTATGAAAAGTAAATCTAATAATATCAATTGATATTATCAACTGCCGCTTTTGACGTTAATTACGCTGATTTATAACAAGAGCTAATTTACTTCCTTTGATTTCAACAAACTTAAATACTTTAAAACTACTACAAACGAAAACGGGGAAAAAAGCGAAACCTGCTGGATCACAAAATGCAACTGAATATGTTTATAGTAGTTTATACTTAAATTTCATAAAAGAAAACGGAACAAAAATATTTAGTGGGAAACTCAAGTTAAAGATTTGATAATTCATTTCAACCGATTAGTAGCCCTTTGCCTTTAACATTATTAACGAATATTCAGTATAATTTTAATGACAACCAAAAGTACTGATTGCATAATAAATTGAAAACAATGCTTTAGCTACCGGAAGACAACGCTGCTTTGGGTGAATCTAAATTTCTTTCCTAGGTGAACTACGAAATTAAGCACTTTTAAAATATTCACAACATTAACATTATGATGTGCATTGTATCAGTTTCCTTGCTGATTATGCTTCGGGCATGTTGGACTTTATTTTAAGTAGAGTGCGAGAATTTTTTACACATTTACTGATTTTTTAAAAGTTCATATTCACGATTATTCAAGGCCAAACACAGCAAAAAGTGAGACTGGGCTGTTGTGTCGCGGGTTAAACACCTCATTCGGGAAGAATGAAAATATTAAAAAAATGTACGGAATTTCCATTTCAGGCAGAAAAATGTTAGTGCTAATAATACAGTATATTGTTCGTTTATTTCTCCTAACTCTTTTGTGCTAAGCCAGTCTATATACCAACTGTAAACATTAATAAACTACCTTGTTTAAAAAAAAGCAGGTTTCACTTTTTAACACCGGTCCATTAAAAAAAATCCAGCTCATAACCTGTGGTTATTCTCTTCTACTGATGCGACTTGAGTTATCTAATTAAACATACGTACACACAGACGTCTATATTTTATAGCAAACTCACTAAGGAAACTACTGTAAATCAGGAAATTTGTAATAGTTCACCAAAACTACATCATGTTCTCTATAAAACAAGTTTAAAACTTTTCGGAGTCCCATCTGTTAATCTCTTCAAGTTCTCTACTAAAGACGTCTGTCAAATATCAGAATCAATTAGTGTATTTTACTTTCTTGTGTAAAACATTTGTTCTCGATATTTTCTGTATCTGGCATCTAGTTTTTTTTAATGATAAATATAAAATTTATTGAATTTTCGTTATCTTCGTTAGGTGAACATTTCAATATGCTGAAATTTTAAAATGCAAAGCACTTTTGATATAAGTATATTGATCACTTCAAGAATAAATATAAAAATGCAAGAACAAAATAATCTTTACCACTCAATTTTGGCCACTGAATTATCAAGAATTCCCCGGCCTTTCCGAATTAGCAAACAATCATTTCAAGAAGGACTATGTATTCAAGAAAACCATAAATCACAACTAAGATAAAATGGGCCCACCTGAAGGATGGAATGAAGGCATAGTCTCAGGCTTCCAAAAGAATAGACCTGGATACAACTAAGGGAATAATAGGACTCACCAGAGTGCAACAGTAACTCAGAATTTCGTACAAAATGGAGAAGAGGAAAAATTTCACGCGATGACGCTGTACCAAAGTTTTGCAGTTGGTTCATAATAAGTACAACAAC
>NC_089793.1:10585323-10607823 GCF_040412425.1 Macrobrachium rosenbergii | reverse complement strand
TGATTGATGTGACTAAGAATCACAAGAAAATTACACTGATTTACAGAGAAAGAATCATGATAGGATTTTAAAGGAGAAAATAAGACTTATGGGAAAAGGCTTGATAGGAGACGAGCACTGTTAGTTTAGAGAAGAAAGAATAGATGTGTGGATGACGTATATTTCCTAAAGGGTGCCCCAAGTAAATTTTGTTAGGAGGCAAAACTAAGATAAAAAAAAAAGTAGTTACTAGGAGATATCATATCACTAGGAATCTCTGGAGAAGTTGCAGAGACTGGTGAAATAGTCTGAAAGTTTCTGGCAGAGAAAGCTAAAAGAGAGTGTGGGAGTATAAAGGGTTATCTATGAATTCCTTATCTACGTGCCTGTTCCTGCACCAACAGAGCTCAAGTGATGGATGACTAAGCCCCAAAAAAAAAAAAAAAAAAAAACGACCTAAAGAAAGCGCTTTATTTCTTTACGAGAAAAACTAACGTTGCTTTCTATGTAAATGGTCTTTACTGTCCTGCACGAAGTTATTACACGACAAAGTATCCCCAAGATAAAAAATAAAAATTGTCGAAATGTTTAAATCCTTTACCACATCTCGCAGAGTAGAGAATATGCCATAAAAGCCCAGTGGGAACCAGAAAGATCCTCACTCGTAACTTCAGTACTGGCGCCTGTACATTGGCCCAAGGAGAAAACCATTATCACTTTGACCCATCAACCTGAGTATGTCTAATCATTCTGTCCTTCGTTGATATCGTAAAATAATAGAAACAATACTGATAATTAGGTTATTATTATTATTATTATTATTATTATTTTGAAGAAGACCTCTTTGAGGCAAACTTCGCTGAAAAGGAATGGTACTTGTTGAAATATTATTATCATTATTATTATTTAGAAGAAAAATTCACTTTCGGATTTTTGTGCTCTCTTTTCTGTTGGCGTCGCATGCATGTACGATTCGACCAAACCCAAAAACCAAATAGAGAATATTTTTCTCCCCCAAAATGATACTTATCTGGAGCGTGACTCTTATGCAAAGACACTTCTTTGTTGAAGGGTCTGCAGCCAGCACTGGACAGGACAGACTTTCGGCGCCTTCTTCAGTTTATAACGCCCTTTCTGGACGAATCTGCTCGAGACGCCTCCCGGGGAACAGGGGCAGAGGGGGAGGGAATGATGGGAATTGGGGGAATGACAGAAGAGGGACGGCAACTTTGCCGAGGCCGGATTCTGGAATTAGTTTATACATTTTTTTTTTTTTCTTTTCTCCATTTCTTCTGGGTGTACAGAATGTCACAAGGACGAAGCAAGACAGCTAGCTACACTGGCACTGTGTCATTCTTACCCCCCACCCGCCCTTTTTTTTATTTGGAGTGAAGGAAGGGGGAAAACCGAAGAAAATCTCCGGCCGTCCTTGTATATAAATGCCGTGGCTTTTATATTTCTTGTGTATTCGAGAAGGGGCCCGGGAATATATGACTGCGGATTTATCTCGAGGGGGGAAAAGACGAAGCGATAAAGATAGTCAGTCGGTTGGTGTAACGAAGCGGAAAGGAGAGTATGGACACAGATGTGGAAATGGGCTTTTATTAGGTCGCGGGAAATGTAGTCGATCAGACTTGATGAAGTAGCAGTCGTCAAGTTCTAATGGGTTTCTTTGTTCAGTGTGTCTTTGCTTCTTTGCGTCACTTTGAGTGTCCATTTTACTGGATTTTCTTAAATATGACCATATTTCAACACACAACACGTGTGTATGACAAAGCTCCATACATACACACACACACGTACACACATACATACACATATATATATTATATATATACATATATATTATCATAATATATACACATATATTTCTATAACATGCTTATATAGGATTGCATCAAAGGGCGTTACCCTTACGGTTCTCGGTAAGTATTTTGGGATGGGGTTGCTAGCCCCAATGCCCTTCCTCACCCTAACTGCTGCCCATCTTGCTGACTGCATACCTGATACAAGATTCACTTTTTAATCCAGCAGGGTCCAAAAGGTTTTAATAGACTGCGCCTAAATCGTTCAGCTTCCATTGGTAATCGAACCGGACTTTCACTACGGAGCTGAGCGCTCTAACCAACGGACTGTATTCACTTCAGAGACCGGTGGGGAAGGCAACCTACTAGCCTAATATGATCAAGGTCTGACGAAACCCTAACGTAAGGGAGAGATATTTTCTGAAGGTTATTCCTGATAGATCTGAATCTTGAAAGCTGGAAAACTGAAATTCTTGAACGACGAAAAATTGTAGGAGTCGGAGAACCCGAAAGCATGAAGAGAATACCAAAGTTCCGCAGTGGAAGGAAAGAAAACAGTTGCAGTCTCAAGTGGATTAATGATTCCCAAGGAATAAATATGGGAAGTAATGGCCTATTAATTACTGCAGCGCTCTTGTCTTACAAACGAGAACTGCGTTCGAAACCAGGAAAAGGGGGAACATTGAGAGAGAGAGAGAGAGAGAGAGAGAGAGAGAGAGAGAGAGAGAGAGAGAGAGAGAGAGAGAGAGAGAGAGAGATAAATAATACAAAAAAATTGACAGTAATAGGAGGAAGTGGTCAGAGCTCCGTCAAAATGTGTACCATTACCTCAAAATGTAAGAGGCAAGGGACTCAGCGAGGTAAACCTCACCCCCTTCCCTTTATAAACGAAGCAATCCTTACCCGCCTCCCTCAACGAGGTAACCCTCACTCCTAACCTCAACGAGCAGCTAATCCTCATCCCCACCAAGCCGGCATTCATCATTTATTCACCAGGTATATTTGTCCGAGAATGTGTGGCCATATGCGTGTGTGAATGGGATCGAAGCAATGGCGATTGTTAATAATAATAATGATGATATTATTAAGGATGGTAGACTAATGGAAGTAGCTGGCCTTGTAGGTAGGCATTTGATTAAACAATCCTAATATACATTATTGATAAAGACGTAACTGGTGGGACAAAAATAAAACTGAACTTTCCATAAATCATGAAGAACTGCAATAGGATAAAGAACCGGAAGTGAGAATGAACTTAAAGATGACGTTGTAGTTATTATTATTATTATTATTATTATTATTATTATTATTATTCATGCGTGCGGCCAACACGAGCTATGGACCGAGTCTATCTAAATTCTACAAGACGGAATTTCTTCGTGGGGAAAAACTGATAAACAACATACGAAAAACAAATGTATGTAACTGAAAATAAATAAATAAATAAATAAATAAATAATAAATAAACAAATAAATTAATTGAAATCTTGACTGTAGTCGTCTAGGAACTGAAGAGTAGCTTTCAATGAGCATAGATGAAAGTGACTGAAAGATAGAGATTAACCTGTTACGAACTGCAAGAGAATAAATAGATGAAAAGTGTAACGCTGAGATGCAGGAGAATATTGACAGTGAATGACAGATGAAAGAGTGAATAGCAGAGTGGACAAAATGCAGCATCTTGAGATACCCTAACGCATTAAGAATGGAATACGACCGTCCATAAAGTGATGTATATAGGATGTACTGACAAGATAGTTCGGTGACCTCTTAGAGTCTGTCAGTGGAAAACATATTCAAAATAGTATGAACTATTGCAGTTATAAGGTCATTGTGACAATGACGATAGAGAAAATGGCGAGTGTGACCGGTATGTAACCGGTACACTCTATTTATTTTACACTTTTGAATTTAGACGAACAATGAGGTCATAGTTATAAAGTACTGCTAAAGTTAATGGGGATTAGAATTAGTTTAAGCTTCCAGGATGGCTGAGAAAGAATTGAATATGACGTGTGTGTGTGAGTGAGTGAGTGAGTGAGTGAGTGAGTGAGTGAGTGTGTGTGTGTGTGTGTATGTGTGTGTATTCGATACCATCGGGCCACAAAAGATTGGAAAAGATTCATAGAATCTATCAGTCACATTTACCTGAAGCACGTATTTTTAAAAGTCAAGATGACCTTTCAATTTCTCGGTATGCTCACACTTTTAAAGTTAACGCTGACAAATTGCAAGCCTAGAATCGAAATGTCAGATCATAGTTTATTGGGTAAATCAGAGAGAACTACAGTGAATCATAGGACTTGATATATATATATATATATATATATATATATATATATATATATATATATATATATATATATATATATATATATATTATTTTATGTACATATATACATACATATATACATATATATATGTGTGCGTGTGCATGTATGTATGTACACAGAAAAACATTCAAGTATAACAAGTGTTTCTACACTTCACTATGACTCTCCTACCTACAGCTTCTAGAAAGTGAATATTTTTTTTTTAACTATACTCTTACTGTTCATTACGGTCAATATCCTAGGTCACACCACATTTCCAGGCTTTTAGGGAAAGTAGGAAGGGGCACCCTTCCGTGCAGCAAACAGTTTTTAACCTTAACCTTGAGTTAAAGAGTTATTATTGCCTCTTGCCTCCTAAAACTATCCCAGAATAGTGGGTAATAGCCACGCCCAACAAGGCTGAGAGAACATTTTCGAGTTGGTGACACAACTCGGATGACTTGTGTTCATATATATTCCTATAAAATATTCATCTAGGCAAGGTGCCCAAACATTGGAATGTTTGACCTTTAAAATTTAAAGAAAATAACAAAGCTATTGAATAAGTAGAAGTCTATTGGGTCTTGTGGGCCATAAATCAACGTATGCTGAAAATGAATTTGAATGCAATCCATTCATTTTTTTCTTTGGCCTTGTAAAGTGGCGTGGGGAAGGGAAAGAGGCGTTGCGGTAACACAAGTGAACCACTGGGACATTCGTTTTCAAATCATGTTCCTTTTGTGCTATTAAAAGACTAAGCTCAGGTAATAAGACTAAGTCAAAGAAGAACAACAATGGGAACCATAACTGCTACAACGCAGGATAAAATTGCAAACTGCAGGTGTGTCCCTGAGTCCTTCAGTCAGTCTGAAATGTGTTCAGATAAGGTACCATTTTCTCCTCGCAATATTTCAGAATGGTAGATGAAATCCTGTAACTTACTGGTTGGTTGCCTAGGAATTGTGAGATAAATATGTTTTATCTTACAGATTTGCGTACAAAGGTAATTCTGCTGAAGTGTATCCATCCTCACCTACACAATCCCCGTTTCTATCATTATTTGTCTTTTTAACTATTTTTAAGAATACAGATTTTCACAATTCGGCAAGTATTCAACCGGTTCCTTGGCTTTCCCAGCAAAAAACAAAAAACAAAAAAACATATAATTGAAAAACATGAAGAAATAAAGGAAGCTTAGTGGTAGTCGTCGTAGATGATTATAACTTAACTATAAAATCCTCTTATACGCTTTGCCATCCACAAATACTTGCCCAGATTCGAAGCAGTTAACACCTGGGATTCTCCATCTCCACAGATAAAATTTTGTAATTATACACACACACATACATATACACACACAAACACACACACACACACACACATATGTATAGAATATATATATATATATATATATATATATGTATATATATATATGTATATGTATATATATATATGGTATATATATATATATATATATATATATATATATATATATATATATATATATATATATATACACACAGTATATTTTGAGAAGAAGAGAAAGATTCCGGGCCATGCAAACTGTCGCAAGGAAATTTTGTATTCATAGCTAAACACAATCAGATCTGACAGTCAGACGGAGAGGCGACAGCTACAGATAGACAGCATGGATAGGAGGATTGTTTCCTGTTTATTTGAAGGCTATCACTTTGCTACTGCCGTCGGCTGACAATAAAAATGTCGAATACCAATGACAGTAAGAACATTATACCAGACGAATAGGATGTCAGGCGACTGTTTCTTTTCCTCTTCCACTAATTTTCGGAATTTTCTTCGTGCTTCTCTTTTCCCCGAATCTTAAAAAAACTCAATCTCTCTTTCTTAAAGAGGATGAGCATCTACCGCTTTCTTCACGACGGAGCGTCGCTTTAAAACGGCACTTCATCGCCTTTTGAAGAAAAGCCGTACGCAAATGACAAAGCAGGGCAAAACAGTACTCTCCGTTATTGATCACCCCTCGCGACAGCCTCTCGATGCATGTCATCGGGGTCTCTGTCTCTCTCCGCTTGTCTATCTGTTATTCTGTTTGGTCTCCATTTACAAGTCTGGGGCTCAAGTTTTGCTTACTGGGCTTTGTATAAAGGAAGGTTTTTTTTCATGTACAGGGATATATATATATATATATATATATATATATATATATATATATAATATATATATATATATATATATATATATATTATATATATATATTTACACATACATATATATATATTTATTAATATATATGGTTGTTACATATATATATATATATATATATATATATATATATATATATATATATATATATATGTTATTTTTCAATAATACGACTATTTCATCTTTAGAAGGGGTGGCGCCAAAGTGGCAGAGCCTCCTGCCCCCAGTAAGACCTTTAGGATGAGGCTGCTAGACCATGCTTTTTTTTTTTTTAACCCCTGGTGTCTCTGGTACCCATTTATACATGGATCGACTGGTAGGTAGCAAGACGGAAACGAACCACGAACCAGAGTCTAACACTGAGCCAAGGCACTTACTTGGTATGTATGTATATGTATATGTAATGTATATGTATATATATATACATATATATATATATATATATATATATATATATATATATATATATATATATATATATATATATATATATTAATAAAATAATGGTCTTCCCTACCGGTAAGACCATATATATGCCACCAAGTTGAAAACGGAAAGGGTAACACTTCTTTGCATATATATATATATATATATATATATATATAAATATATAAATATATATATATATATGCATATATATATATATATATATATATATATATATATATATATATATATATATATATATTGTGTATATACATACACATATATATTTTTTATATATATAATGTGCGTTTTTGTTTATATATAATTATGCATGTTTTTGTGAGAGGTTTCAGAGATACCTATCCCCCATACAGTTTATATGTACAAGTGAGCTGAACTATAACTTTTGAGTTCTAACATAACCAAATGTTGTTTAAACTCAAATTTCAGTTATATTCAAACAAATTATCTTGACCTATGGTTTGAGTTAAAGCAGAGACAGAAATGACGAGGCACATCGGAAAGAAATGAAGATGGGGGCAGACCTAACAGTTTTTCTTACCGCCCACGGACTTTGCTCGATTAAGTTTAAAGAGCTCAGTACGATCCAGCTCGAGACACCTATTTTTGTGTGGATAAAAAATGATTCTAATTTATTTTTAGTTTTCTGTAAAGAAAATTGTTGTGCCGGCTTTGTCTGTCCGTCCGCACTTTATTCTGCCCGCCCTCAGATCTTAAAATCCACTGAGGCTAGAGGCCTGCAAATTGGTATGTTGATCATCCACCCTCCCATCATCAAGCATAACAAATTGCAGTCCTCTAGACTCAGTTTTTTTTTTTTTATTTAAGGTTAATGTTAGCCATAAACGTGCTTCTGGCAACGATATACGATAGGCCACCACCGAAGCATAGACCTATTTGCTGTGGCCTTGATTATGCGCTGTAGCGGCTGTACAGAAAACTCGATTGTGCTGACGAAACTTCGGCGCATTTTTCACTTGTTATATGTGGTGCAAGTAATCCTTCACTGACTCACTGAGGAGGGAATGTGTATAGTAATTTTAAGACTACCATCTGTCTCCCGGGAATATCAAGCATTGTATTTTTCTGTCGTTATTCAAGAATTCCACAATGCCTACGTCTGGAAGACGCTGGTTCATCGTACTCATCCCCAGATTATTGCTTGTTTTGTTCATATATAAGCCAGCTGATATTCTCATTGTTATTATTATTATTCATTTATTTTTTGTTACCGTGGTGCAGCAGCAATTAACCTCGCCTCACCATAAAGGGACCTGACATTAACCCCGAGCGGGGGTTTAGGGTCGTTCCTTGAAAAATACATTGGGACGCTGCTAACCAAATTAGTTAATTATGAACGTAGTAATTATCCGACTCTGGTGGGTGGCAGTTAAGGGAAAGAAGGGTATGGGGCTAACAACCTCATTCCAACTGTTCTCCTCTATGAGGCGAAAGTTGAAAAACCATTGGGCTTTCATGGACAATATTTCTTTAGTTAAATGCAACTCCATAAAATGTAGCAAGACCATCTCTT
Source organism: Macrobrachium rosenbergii (assembly GCF_040412425.1). NCBI lineage: Eukaryota > Metazoa > Arthropoda > Malacostraca > Decapoda > Palaemonidae > Macrobrachium > Macrobrachium rosenbergii. Next base: position 10,599,565 of record NC_089793.1, on the reverse strand, counting down.
CAACTGCACAAAAAATTGTCATACCGAGAGAGTCTTTCAAGGCTTTTGGAGATTGTCTATCCTAAGGAAATATTTCAAACCTTTTATTCTGTCGTGTTTTGATGTGTTTCTTGGTTTTTGGTCTTGAGTAACTGACTCACATCTTCACTTGATGGATACGAACTTGACTTTCACTAAATTTGTCAATTTCTGACGCAGTCGTTCGTTCTGCACACTACGCTGCCCTAAAATGGAAGACTGCAGTATCTGCAAAAATACAAAACTGAGAAAAATGGTGGGTACTGCAGTTTTCCCTTGCATTACTACTGATTTTGCAGATAATGCAAATGGGACCCCCTAAACACTCGTGGAAAGCACTGAAGAATCATTCTGAAACTGCAGTAACTTGTGTATCTTGTGTTTAACGAGCCCAATGGGTGGCATATCTCAATCTAAAAGATTTTGCAGTTACTGCAGTTTTCCATTTTAGGGCAGTATGCATACTTTGTGTACTTTTCACTATTCTGATCATCGCTGCATTCAGCTCTTCTGAGATTACGCCTTTTCTGCTGAGAGGTTGTTCGATAAACACAGGGTTCTAAAAGCTTTGCTTCATCTATGAATGATCTTCCTAGTAATGTATTTTCGTTACTGGAAAATCCAAAGCTCAAACTAAGTGCCAATGCATTTTTACTGAGCAAGCCCGAATAAGCCTGGTTCCGTAGTTTTAACTATTTTAATTCATTTAGTATTCTGTTATTTATCTTATATAGTTTTTTTATTACTATTCTATTTCTTATCCTGGTTGCTTATTGGGGTCCTTGTGTAACGACCTAGTTCACATCTAAAACTGCAGCCTGATGATAATAATAATCACAATAATAATAATAATAATAATAATAATATTATTATTATTATTATTATTATTATTATTATTATCATTATTATTATTATTGTCCAGGCTGCAATCTTAGTTTGAAAAGCAGGATGTTACAAACACAATTGCTCCAGCAAGCAAGCAGGAAAAGAAACAACAAAGTAATGAATAAACTACGTAAAAGAAATAACAGAGAAATAATAATAATAATAATAATAATAATAATAATAATAATAATAATAATAATAATAATAACGACGTTTATTACGCTGTTGGTGCTGCTGACATCACTGTCATCATTAGGCTCCCAATCTGCTCCCAGCATCTCAGAACCAATAGGAGCCATTACATAATTTAGCAGCAACTGGAACACGAGCTGACACAGGCCTTCTGGAACACCCACACTCGAACCTGAACGTCCTCTGTACAACATAGAGTCATAACGACTTCAAGAAAGAAGAAGAAAAATGAAGAAGCAAAATTCAACGCCGGGGCAAAAACTCCTCGTCGCAACCCTGAAGGGTCCAGGAACCGTCTCTCACAGGGCGGACGAAATTAGCTGGACGAGGGTGAATGGGAGACCTACCCCTCCCCCCACCAAAAAAAAGAAAGAAAAAAAAAGGAAAGAAACGCTATGATGGAGGAAACTACAGACTAATCCAAAAGAGCATTCGGCGAACGCGTAGCTCTCCTTTAAACTTAGCAGCAGATCCCAAAGCTGGTGTGGTCGGTTATGAAAGGTTGTGGGCGGGGGAGGTTAATGGTCAAACATGGCGAATGTATGATCAGCAACAGTTTATGTAGATTAACTAGATTAACTAGTTAACTTATGTATGCATACACGTACTGAGACTAGCTCATTATAACCCAGGTGTATGCGAAGTCTATCTACATTAGTGCATGCAAGCATGCATGCACGTATGCTAGCTACATCGCTGTTTGCGTAGGAGGACTGGCTGCGTTGCAGCTCACCTATGCATGCAATGATGCACGTAGGCAAGCTATACATTACTTGCTTGCATCTGTAAGCAAGATTCATTACAGCTGGCATATGTATGAAAGGACCTATTCGGCAATGCAATTTATGTCCGTTTACAAACATGTAAATTGCTGGCTGAGAGACTGAAAACTACGCATTTGCATAGATGTCATTCTATAATTAAAGGCGAACACACACATATATATAATTACACACACTCATATATATATATATATATATATATATATATATATATATATATATATATATATATATATATATTATATATTTACATATATGCATTCTTTCTTTGTTTTATATTTGTTTTGGACATGCATGAGAGAGAGAGAGAGAGAGAGAGAGAGAGAGAGAGAGAGAGAGAGAGAGCTATTATGAGGAAATTCAGGACACTATAGATATTAGCCTACAGGAATGAATTTTAGAACAGGGGATCCCCCCTGTAGAATTACACTACATGCCTGTCGTAGGCGCTTATGATCATATTAAAGTTTTCTGTTCAGACAATAGCGCTTCATAATAAAAAAAAGGATATCGAATTATGAAGGAAAGTCAGCCGCTCCTGGACTGGAAACTCATGGAATTACAAAGAAAATTATATATATATATATATTGTTATATATATATATATATATATATATATATAAGAATATATGTATATTATATATATATATATATATATATATATATGTTATATATATATGAATATATTATATATTATATATATAGTATATATATATATATATATATATATATATATATATATATATTGTTACAAACATATTCTTGATAAGAATATGGAAAAGGACAAATAACCTCCCAGATGTATCCGTTCTTTTGTTAAAGACTCGCTTAATGAAGTATCACAGAAACCGCATTAGTGCTCCAAAACTGTGTACTTTTCATATGTTAATTTCAGAGTCTCGCAGTGTCTATGACCTTGTTGTGACGCCAGCTGGTTAAACTCATCAACCAATCAGTCACCGAAATAGGAGGAAACGGGGTCCGGTGGGGTGGGGTGGGGGAGTCCTTGTACCAGGCAGGGTTATATCTTAACTAAGGAGACGAGGTTACGAATATTGAGAGAGAGAGAGAGCATTAGGAAAGCAAACATCTATTTCCTGTTGAAAGGAAATGTGTGTGTGTGTGAGTGTGTGTGTGTGTGTGTGTGTATGAGAGAGAGAGAGAGAGAGAGAGAGAGAGAGAGAGAGAGAGGCGTTTTCATCGAGGAAAGGAGAGATACAATCCGTTTTTTCATCGTTCATTTAATAAACTTCTCCTCCCGTCTGGAAAGATTAGCTGGCTAGACCGGTTTCTATTGTATAAAAACATTTCCGGGAGGAATTTATCAGTTAAACTTATCTCTAGATTAATCTTGGCGTCTTCCGGATCGCCCGATCATCCGGAAAATACGATTATAAAGAGAGAGAGAGAGAGAGAGAGAGAGAGAGAGAGAGAGAGAGAGAGAGAGAGAGACTTTGCTTTATTATGATACGACTGTACATAATGGTTATTTTAACTGATTACTAATCATTTCACGTCTGTTATTTCCCCCTCCTCCTCCCCTTCCTCTCTCTCTCTCTCTCTCTCTCTATAATCATGTTAAAGTTTTCTGTTCAGACTCACAAACCACAACCCCATCACTCGACTAACAACCACATACATAAATCAGTACTTAAATCAACATAAGCACACTCACTGGGCTTTTTAGAAAACACACCTATATTGGCCCTTCCTCGCCCTAAGATCAAAAGCGGGTCTACTCACATGTGGGCCGGCTCTACCTCTTCCGATAGTTCAGAGAGAGAGAGAGAGAGAGAGAGAGAGAGAGAGAGAGAGAGAGAGAGAGAGAGAGAGAATATGATATGTAAATGGATACATGAAAGCATATACACACAAATACACGTAATAATAATAAGATTACAAAATGAACGGCAAATTTCAAGCTATTCGTTTTTTATAGCGTTTCAAAACTGTCTTCATCTGCTGTTGAAACTACGAATTTATATCTGCCAAGTTATTTCACAGGCAAAGATCCAGTGGAATTAAACATAATTCTGCTAATTTTACCGAAAATTTTCTTAATTTTAGATACAGCAAAAAGGGAATAAAAGGAATAGGGTTTCATTTCTTAAAAACAAAGAAACCGCAAGAAAATAAAAGAGAAAGAAATATCAATTTGGTAACCATTCTGCATCTGCCGATACAAAAAAAAAAAAAAAAAAAAACGGTAGACATCATTGACGAATGGCTCTTGTAAAATATTCCTCACAAGACAGTGACCAAATATAAAAGGGATGAGGACCACTCCATAGGATTGGATATTTGGAATCGTTAAAAAATGAAAGAGAGAGAGAGAGAGAGAGAGAGAGAGAGAGAGAGAGAGAGAGAGAGAGAGAGAGAGAGAGTTATTAATTTTATGTTGCGAATTCACTGAGTTCTTGTGTTTAATGCCACTGCGTGTGCACTGAGTCATCAATGCACTTTCAATGATTACAAAAAACCTATTTAATCTTAACTTCTAACATTACGGGCAACACAATGCAAATTACAGTTCACAATGAATTTACATTCAAAATTTATTAAAATCTATGCACAGACTTTCCGCAAGCCCGCTCAGCTATCACTATCAATCTGACAACTTTATAACCCTAAAACTCGCCGATAAAACTAGGACGCTAAATACGTAAAACAGAAAGACTGAAAATGGAGGACAGTTGACAAACGGTTCTTTCTCTCGCAAAATTCCTCTTGCGTATGACCTCAAATTCCACTTGAAATCCTCGTTGCTTTCTGTGGTACAAAGAACTCTCCTCCTGGTGAACCCTAGGGCATACAATGTTTAGGCAGATGCGTAGTGCATCGCCTCTTGTTATTCACGCGCCGTGAATTCCTTTAGACCTAGAATGTTCTAATTAAACCCTCGGCGATGAAGTAAAACTCCCGAGACAATCAGGCCTTTCTTTTCATTCCTCACTCTCGATGAAGCTGGGACTCGTATTCAAAAGGAGATTAAGAACAAAAGGAAGGCGGAAGTTAAATGCTGGAGAGGAACAGACGTTGGACAAGTCGAAATCGACCTCGAGTAGTGTTTCTCTTGTCTAAAGAACGCTCGCCTCATTTCCTTGAAGAGATCGGGTGTAGGAACAAGACGTGCCCTGGGAGAACGCAAAGCTCCTCTTAACTATGTGTGGTGATGATGATGTTAATGATGATAATCATGGTGATGGTTAAAATAAAAAGAAGAGAGCAGAGGAAAGAAGAAAAGGAAAACGAAGAAGAAGGGGAAACAAGAAACGAAGACGAAAAAGGAAACTCATGATAATCTTCATTTTGAGTTCTCTCTCTCTCTCTCTAAAACACGTTAGCGGCCATGTGAGAGTACGAGAGCTAGTGAGTCAAACAAACGTCAAGTGTGGTTAAAAATGTGGATGAATTCTCTTTTGAAACCGAGACAATAGCCATGGTCGTTGTCGAGTTCTTCATGTCCTTTCAAATCCAGCCTCCCCCTACGCCTCCCGTAATTCCTATAAACCTTCATATTCTGTCACTTTTTAATAGTGGAGACAGAGACGGGTATGATCTTAAGGGGCAGGCTAATGGACTGAGTAAATATAGAAAAAAGCCAATATTACGGGAGAGCAGAGGCTATGGACAATCATATAATGAGGGTATCTGGCGCTTCCCTGATTCTATCAAGGAGCGCTCAGGTTACTTCAGAAGAAATAAACGAATATTTACAGAACTGCTATTTGTAAACCTACCATATTTTATCTGACGCTTTAAACGTTTTAAATAGGAGTTCAGTTTCAGTTCTATAGTTTTTAAAAGATAGTTAGAGATCATTACAAAATTGAAAGAACTTTGATAGTGAGTGAATGAAATATTATCGAGAGGGAGAGAGTCAGATAAGTTATTATAATATTCATGAAAAAATTCCCACGACTTAGGAGAGAGAGAGAGAGAGAGAGAGAGAGAGAGAGATATCACATTACTTAATCAACACAAGCTTCCGTGAAAAAAGCCCTGATAATTATAGGACTCTTAAGCCTAATTGGGTCTCCTCCATCCGTGTATCACACTCTCTCTGGGTATTCTCGTCTTCTTGTTTTCGTATTTCCAGTGGCTGGAAATTAACAAAGAGAATACAAATAAGATAAAATAAAAAAGGGCAGACAGGCTGCCATATCTCAAATTTGGTTAGTGGAGGTCAGTAAACCCGAAGCTTGCTAAAATCTGAGTGTTCTGTTTGCTTTACAGTTAAACTTCGGAATTCTTATCAAGCTTCTGCGCCTTACGAGAATGGAGAAAAGAACCCCATGAACTGTGAGAAGCTTAGACATTAAATGCAAGTGTAGATGGGGGTGAGATGAAGGAAAATTAAAAATAAGAAAGACGAAGAACTGTAGGGAAAATCTCATACGTTAATAACCAGTTTAGACAGTGATGTAACTGGTGGCGGCAGGGGTGAGGCTAGCCAAGAAGCTTCGGAATTCTTACTCTGCCTCGGTTCTTCACAAGAAACTAGAAAATGGGAAAATTTACTGTAGAAACAAATCTTAGACGCAAATTTGTTTAGACAGGAAACGCACAGGGAGTATAGAGGGGGGGGCCGGTGAAGGTGATGGGAGGAGGAGGATGAGGGGGAGATGGGAGGATGAGGATGAGGGGGAGATGGGAGGAGGGGAGGGAGGATGATGGGAAGAGTAGGAGGGGGATGATGGGAAGAGGAGGAGGAGGGGGATGATGGAAGGAGGAGGAGGACGAAGATGGAAGAGGAGAAGGTAATCGGAGGAGGATGGGAGGATCATGAGAGGAGGAGGAGGAGGGGGAAGATGGGGAGGAGGAGGAGGGGGATGATGGGAGGAGGAGGAAGGAGGGAGGAGGAGGAGGAGGAGGAGGAGGAGGAGGAGGGGGTTATGAGATGCTAAAGAGCTGCAATAAGAACAAACAGACAAGTAAGCAGATAATCGATGGAGAAACCCCTCGTGAGTTTTATCGGAGGGGAGATTGGACAAGGTTTATTGCTGCCAGTGGAGAGATGTCGCCAGCAGACAAAGGAACGAGAGAGAGAGAGAGAGAGAGAGAGAGAGAGAGAGAGAGAGAGAGAGAGAGAGAGAGAGAGAGAGAGAATTTTGTGTAGATCCTTTCGTATAAAAGTGATGATGTCTCCCCCTATAAAAGATACATTAAGTTATTGACAGGGGAACTTTTGTAATCTTTCCCGTTCCATACTGTGAGAAATTCTCACTGGTAAAGTCTGTTATCTTTCTTTTATCTTATAAATTTTCTGCAATGAAATGCCAGAACGAAAATAAATAATTAAATAATAAAAAATATAAACAATATTCACTAAGTAAAAATACATGATATAAATTTATATTCATCTCTAGAAAGATATTCTTCTTTATGAAAAATGGATAATTTGCGTTGCAAAAGATTTCTTAGTTTTTCTAGGTTTGCTTTTACCCTCTGGAGACACTATCAGTTACAATATTAATGGACAGGTCATATTGAAGAAAAATTCATAAATTATAAAATGTCTGAAGCAGGTTCCATATCTTAATCGATGCTCACAAGATATATATCATATATATATATATATATATATATATATATATATATATATATATATATATATATATATATATATATATATATATATATATATATATATATATATATATATATATATATATATATATATATATATATATATATATATATATATATATATATATATATATGTATGTATATATATATCTTGTGAGCATCGATTACAGATATGGAACTCGCTCAGACATTTTATAATTTATGAATTTTTTTCTTCAATATGACCTGTCCATTAGTATTGCTCTGCCGATAGTGTCTCAGAGGGGTAAAAATACAAACCCTGGAGAGCTTGCGCGCAAGAAATCTTTTTGCAACGCCGTTATCCATTTTTCATAAAGAAGATATCTTTCTAGAGATGAATATAAATTTATATCAAGTGTATTTTTTACTTAGTGAATATTGTTTATATTTTTTATTATTTAATAATTTATTTTCGTTCTGGCATTTCATTGCAGAAAATTTATAAGATAAAAGAACGATAACAGACTTTACCAGTGAGAATTTCTCAGTATGGAAAGGGAAAGATTACAAGTTCCCTATCTTATCAGTAACTTTAATGTATCTTTATATATATATATATATATATATATATATATATATATATATATATATATATATATATATATATATATATATATATATACTGTATATACATATATATACATTTAAGTTGGCGTTTGTTTTCTCAAAAGCCATAACAAAGACTAAAGATAAAACTTAATTACATTTGAGTTTTTATCGATTCACGGCAGTTATATGGGGCATACTACTTACTGTAAATTTAAAAAAATATTTTGACGAATTTGAAGATATTTTATTTAAATACATCGCATATTCCCACACACTTTCAGATCTATACAAAATTATATGTGTATGTGCACAACACACACACACAATATATATATATATATATATATATATATATATATATATATATATATATATACTTCTGTACATATATATACTATAGTTATATTATATATATATATATATATATATATATATATATATATATATATATATATATATATATATATATATATATATATATATATAATATATATATATATATATAATGCGTATTTGTCTCTTGTTTGGACATTTATAAGAACAGTTTAAATAAAAAAGTAAAGAAATTACCATGAATGAATATAACAGTCGTTGGTTTATATTCAAGATAAAAAATAAATTAAGAATACATAACATAAACAAGATAATATGTATTTGACAATGGAGAGTGAAAAATATAAGAAGAAAAATTCTTCCTCTACAAGAAATTACCGGAAGGCAAACGAAGAGCAGTAAAGAAACGTCGTAAGCCAAAGTCACAAGGGAAGACGGGTAAAGAGAATGAAAAATTTTCCACATAAAAGCTACCGGGAAGGATCCATACACCGTTATCAGTAACGATCTTTCACAAAAAGCTATTGAAGAAAAGAATAAGAATAAGGAGAGAGAGAGAGAGAGAGAGAGAGAGAGAGAGAGAGAGAGAGAGAGAGAAGGAAAACCCAAGCCTAATCCCAGCAGACGAAAGAAATTCGCCTTTTGAAGGTCACGTGACTTTACATCACGTGGAGCTAAACTGGATTGGGCCAGTGAGTATCTCTGCCCCTCAGTGCCTTGGGTAGTACGGCTGCCTTAATCATAATTACTTATGGAGACAGAGAGATCCCTCGCCCTCACCTTACTTGTAATGGGAACCAAAACTTCATTCTTATTTGTTTTACACGTCTCGATTCAACAGAGAAGCGCGGCCGGAAACACGAGAAATAAGAAAATGACGAACAGAGATTCCTCTCTTACTGAGAGACAGGTAAGCCTTATTTCTCGTAGAATCCGAATAATAAGCTACTGATAATTGTATATCTATCAATAATGATTATACATAGGCAATAGAAAATCCACATCGAGCAACATGGCAAATGGCAAATTTTTGTGAGGGAAATCATCTTTTACCTTCTGAATAAAGTCCCAGCTTACTTCACGAGTCATTCCAGCCGTTATATTAATACGTACAAAAGATGAAATAATGTTCATATAAGTGACTGACTTCGAGTTTTTGTATCTCGTCTAGAAAACCCAAATACAATTACAACGGAGGACTTAAAATACGGGAACAAAGATTTATTTATTTTACGGAAGATTTATATACCATTTATTACTGCTTTTCTTGGAGTTTTCAATGTTTGTCAGATAAATTCTTAAAATTCTAGAAATTAGTAAGAACCTACAGACATGTTTGAAAAATCGACTTCCTAATAATCAAAACTTCGAAATCAGAAATAGGCACTGAAGTAAACAATGTTTCTTTCCACGTCAGGATTCTCCGTCACGACTGATAAGATTTTATCTCAGCTCGAAGTGCATATATTTATCGAGTATCATCATCGGAAAGTTATCATACTTAACACTCAGTTTCAGTTTCCTTTTCTCACAGATTTCTTTCGTCAAATTTTGTCACAAGTTCTGTAGATTCTGCAGAATCTTGCGACCCAATCTGTTCTCTCCCAGAGTTCGCATGAGCATCATGTCTAGATATTTAAAAGTAAGTAAATCTTTGATTCATTAATTTGAGAATAAATGCGGCAATGAATTGTCTTTTTTTTTTTTACCTGAGCTAGTCACTATGTATTTATGTACTTTGGGACAGAGAAATTTATGAAGACATGTAAATATACCACGCTATTGTCTTCATGTAAATATACTACGCTATTGTCTTGCATGGATAATTTCCCAGAGATAATTAAATGTGGGTAGTATATACCGTAGACTTTTCCATACAAAAATTGTGTAGTAGGAGAGAGCGGGGTAATTTAAGATAGTCTTTTATTCCTCCCCCCTCCCCATTTCGCATTCATTTACTAGCAAGCAAAGAAACCAACACATAATTCTGCTAATAATACAAAACAGTAGAATGGTTCGTTCAATAGATATTTGTGCTAAGTATCTTAGTTTATTGAGACGGGGCAGAATAAACATTTGAAAATTGGAAGATCTGAACTAAAATTTGTCTAGAATTTGGCTTGGTATACATGTAAATAATATTAATAACAGCAATAAGAATAATAATAATAATATATTAATATTTTACAAGGGATATATAAATTAATAATCTTACCTGAACTAAAAGTAAAATAATGGAAAAAAAAATACAAAGCAATCTACAGTCAAGACATCAACATGGCTAAAGACATCACCAACACCGAAGCAGTAACGAGCGGAAAACGGCGCGCAATAATCCAAATGGAGAAGAGGCAAGAACGAAAATGAAGTGAGAGGAAAAAAATAAAAGACAAAAAAACAAAAAACGAGATGAAACGAGAGACGATAAGAGTGATTAAGGCGAACTCTTCGGGGGATTTTACGCCAACTAAAGCTGATGAAGGACACGGCTATCGGCTCTGGGAAACCGACAACAGAGGTGGTTGCTCAGAGAGGTGTTTACCGCCACCCGACCCACCCTCTCTCTCTCTCTCTCTCTCTCTCTCTCTCTCTCTCTCTCTCTCTCTGCATGTAGATGTTGCTCCTCTCTTTTGCAGTTTAACACTTTCGTTGTTCATTTGATTTTTCTTTCGCTGTTTCTCATGATTTGAGGTTATTTTGTTGTCTTTTTATTTTCTTACTTTGTGAGTCCTATCTTTCTTTTACTTGATTCATCTCTCTCTCTCTCTCTCTCTCTCTCTCTCTCTCTCTCTCTCTCTCTTGCCTCCCTTTTTTTTTTAAATAAACACACTTTCCATCCTATTTTTTTTTTATCTTTTTATTTATTTATTTGTTCATTCACTTCCATAATCCCTCCCGCCCCCGTCTCTCTCTCTCTCTCTCTCTCTCTCTCTCTCTCTCTCACATCGATTTTTGTCTTATTACCCGACTTATATTACTGTCCCTCTCTCTCTGCTTTGAATATTATTTTAACTATCTTCTTTTCATTCCCTTCCCCTCTTATTTCTTCAGCTCCAATCTTGTTTACTTAACCCCTTCCTCCTTCCCCGTCCCTATTTATCTCTCTCTCTCTCTCTCTCTCTCTCTCTCTCTCTCTTATCTTGAACGAAAATGTCCATATATCATATTGATGCCTAACACGTCATCATGATTTACAAAAAACTGCTATTCCTCATACATTGCTCCACAGTTATGGTTAAAGTGTTTTTATGCTGAAGTGAATATAAAGTATTTTTGGCGTGAAGCTTCAGTGAGAATCAAGAACAGGTTGCTAACACTGAATCTCTGAAAACACACTTCATGGTGCATATCTTGTGATTCTAATAAACTGCTATTATATTTATTACTAACATAGTACGAAGCACTACGGCAGTAATTTTTTATACCCTTATTAGCATAACTTAATATCGTCTATTATTATTACTACTACTGTAATCATACAGACAAAAATGACGGTAATGTAAGAGAGAATCGAGAGAGCAAGTCCAGGGACCCTTACCGAGGTACTTTCAATCTGCATACAAAGGGGGGGCCAGTGGTGAAAGGGTGAACCCGGGCTGGACGACAGCAAATCTAAACGTAGAGGTTTTTATTACCCGTAGGCTATCACTGTTACTGATAACCTTAATACCATTATAAAAATAGTTTATTAATATTACTATCATACAAACGACAGAAACCTTGCAAGTTACATCAACGCTTATATGTTATTCACCTACTCACTTCATAATGTCTCAACCATAACAAACTCTATACAAACCGATTCTCGTCTAGCTCAACTGACTGACTGTCGGTGACCTGGCTGAGAACAGAATAATGAATGAATAAATGAAGGGCAAATCAATGAGAGAACCCGAACTTCATCGACTGGGTTGTGTCATCTACTTACTGAAAGGAACAAGCAATGATACATGCATTTACGCAACGCAAGATCACGTGACCGGATACACAGTCTTTATTGTCTTGACACGGGGATCGGGAAGGAATGCCCATGTATCACGATGTGCTTAAGCCAGATTACTGGGTACATAATATTTAGAATACATGAAGGACCTAACGTCCCCCACGACATTCAAAGTTTACGTTACCGTACTCATATTCATAATGCATCTGAGGGAACGAATATATAATACGACGCTCACTGACCACGTTTCTAGATATATAACGATACACAGATCCCTTAAGAAACAAATATGCATCAAGACGTTAATGAATCACACTATTTCGTACACAGTCGTAATAAAGATCATGTTAAAGAATATCACGAAAAGAAATTAAGTCTGTTAAATGAAGACGAGATGAAATACTGAAATACATTGTTGGACGGATACAGAAATAGGGAGACAAAAATAAATCTAGAAATAGAACGACAGGTGAAACCTAAGAATTCCTCATATGTATATCGCACACACACATATATCTATGCATACATAAATGTAAACACATATACATACATATATATATATATATATATATATATATATATATATATATATATATATATATATATATATATATATATATATTATATAAACAGAAAGTGTGTATATATACACAAATGATTTTATCAAATTTTTCGTAGATGACTAATTTCTTTCGTTGTTAACCTAATTGTTAAAATAATTTTTTTCGCACAGATAATAATGAATCCAGAGTTGCTTAATCTTTTTACATTATCATTTTTTACAGAGCTTACAAAACTTTCACACGTATTTCCAAAAAAGAAACTATTATGTGGACATCAAAAAGCGCAGAGTTGGCTGATATAGTTAACGTAAGCTTTTATTCAGGTAATACCGAGTGCTGGACTGACAGGAATTCTAACAATCACATAAAATCATATATTCCAAATCCTCCCCTATTCAAGAAGTATTTTCATAGTTAGAAATGGTAAAAGTGATTGCAAGTTTAAAATAAAGTTTTCCAAAACCAATGCATGAGAAAAACTAACAGAGTTTTTCCTGATAAGACACTTTTTCAACAACTAATGTTGCGTGTAAAATTGAATGAGTTAAAAAAAATTTTGTATAGCCAATGCAATGTACAAATCAGACTGAAGTGTTCAATTCTTGTTATACAGTACTAGAAAAACTACTTCCTGGAGAATTTTTACATATAATCCTAAAAATAAAAGTGCCTGAGCTATCAAATAAAATTTTTTTTACAGTCAATAAAAATTGTGACGTGAGTGATTCCTTTAAAGAAATTTTCGCAAAGTCAACTGCTTATGTAAAGCACTTGAATTCCTTGAAGAATTTTTAAGGCAGTTGAAGTAAATAAAGAAGTCTTCACAAGAACATCAGAATTGTTGAAGCACTATCATTAATTAGGACAGTTTTCACAAAACCAATGGAAAGTACAAAAGGTGCTGAACTTGTTAAAGTTTTCTCACAGTCACCAGAAAGTATACAAGTGACTGACTTCCTTAATTATTTTAAGAATATAAAAACGTTTAAATTTATCAACCAAGCTTTTGCATTACCAACAAAAAGCGCAAGACAAACGAATTAAAAAAAGAGAGAGAATTTGCAGTTGATAAAAACTGCAAGATTCCAACAGCAAATAAAAGGGGCTTGAAAGTTTCCTAATTTGTTAATGAATGAGACTCTTACAAAGGCCACCGGGACAGCAAACCGGACATCGAGGGAAGTAGGAAGCGATAAAAAGGAGGGAGGGAGACAACGCAGTGGCCACTTACCCCGCAGGAAGTAGTAGTGGGTCAGTCGCTTGGAGGAGGGAAGATTATAGGAATCTTGGAATTAGGAATTACGAACGGAATTTCAAAACGTGGCGGTAAAGACGGGAAAAAAAACCGTGAAAACGGGTTAAGCTTT
>NC_089793.1:10577823-10582823 GCF_040412425.1 Macrobrachium rosenbergii | reverse complement strand
CTCCTCCTCCTCCTACTCCTCTCCGTTCCGAAGGTAGCGTGTGACTTTGGAGCGACCTGGGCTCCGTCCCGTCCAGGGTGGCATTAAAGGAAGAAGAAGCACGACCGTGTACCAGACCGTGTTTCGGGGCATCCCAAGAAGAAACAAAGAGTGTTGTTGCTTGCCGGAGAGAGAGAGAGAGAGAGAGAGAGAGAGAGAGAGAGAGAGAGAGAGAGCGAGAGAAAGAGAGGGAGAGAAATTTACAGAATACCATCACACACAACTGCTCTAGCCTTCCAGCTCTGACCTATACCCTACAACAGACTCTCTCTCTCTCTCTCTCTCTCTCTCTCTTCTTATTTATTTCCGCCTCATTTTTAACTTCATCTCATCAAACTCATCATATTTCATACGTAGCCGCCTCTAAGAGTCATCATATTCACGGGGAAACACGTATGTATCAGTGGATATCTTTCTGCGAATTTATTTTGCCCGGAGAGTCTACAGTTGACTCGAGTGCTTGTCTCTTTATGCAGTTCTGCTAACACACCGATCTATGAAGCAATTGTAGTGAAGTGTCCTGGCCTTCGAGAGGAGTAGAAAATATACCACGAATACACTCCGCCACACACACACACATACACCCATGCACACAAATTATACCAATTCTAATGCACTTGAATTATATGTACACTAGTCTATATGCATTACTAATACTACTGCGTGCTATATCTTTCTTCAAATTACTACTATCCTTGGTCCTGAGTGGTATTTTGTCATGGTGATGACAGAATATTTAGCACTCGATCGGAATACTGCTATGCTATAATTATCAGAAGTGTCTGTACTTGGAATGGTGAGTAATATCCATTATGGTGTCAATGAAAGTCAAGGCGTTATCAACAAGGTGAAAGCATTATGGTTGATTTCTGTGATCATTGTTCTCACTAAAATATTAAGTGAACAATTATTCACGAACAGTACCATGTCATTCTGGATCTCGTCTCATACCCAAGAATTGATATTATTTCAAGGAAATACAGTAAATACGATTTTATATATGCAAATGATGATATACTGGCGTGTGTGTGCGTGGGTGTGTATGTAAAGAGAGAGAGAGAGAGAGAGAGAGAGAGAGAGAGAGAGAGAGAGAGAGAGAGAGAGAGAGTTTTGTTGATTTTATATATCAAACTTATCTGGGACATAATTGTGGCGATGAAGTATGTACAAGTTTATTAAAGTAATCGTTTGACATAAAATTGTTTACAGTGTATTTACGTCTTTAAATTCAAAGTCCGATTTCAATTTCCTTTAAGGAATAGTTTCGCCCACTCTATGCGTCGTCTACCACGCGTGGAGAGTATTAGTCAACAGGCATTTAGTCTCCTCACGGTCCGTAAAGTGACAAAGTGACAAACTGACCTAAGGTGCATTTAGTCTTCCTATGCAAAGTGCCACTCCGACGCAAGGTCTGGAGTATTCTATAGACCTCACACTCTGTGTTTAAACTCCGCAGGACTGTAAAAGACCAGTCTGAAAGACGTAAAGTACTATTTTCACGTGCGTTACCTTCAGCCTCTTCAGCCTCCTTACGTCTTTTTAGTAGCAATATAACTCGAGAGATGTTTCTCCTCTCATTCCGTAATAGTCTGCTGTGAGCTGTGTTTAGCCTCCTTGTGGCTATTAGAATGCCTGTCTCGCACGAGCTGTGTTTTGCCTCCTTACGTATTCAAGTGTCAGTCTGGCGGACATCGCGTTTTAGCCTCTTGACGTAAAATGCCTGTCTTCTTTATATTGTGTTCTGCATCCTCATCTCTGTGACGTATGAGCCTAATTCTGTATGATGTTTTTAGCTTTATTATGACTGTAAAGAAACAATCTAATGCATGTTATTTTTAACCTTACCCATACAAAGTAATTGTCTGACTACAATGGTTGTAACCTCCTAAAGTCTGTGAGGAAACTGTGAAATAAGTTGTGTTGTTTCCTTGAATCTGGTGAAGTAAACAGCTTATAAAAATTTGTTTTAAACCTATCTATGTCTGCGACAAAACAGTTTATTGTACGTTGTGTTTAGTACTTCAACATCACATGAGCAATGATATAAACTGCGTTTAGTCTACTTAAAGTTGTAAAGAAATTCATTTCATGTAAACTGCGTTTAGTCTTCTGACGTCTGTTAAGGTGAATTGCATTAATTGGCCTCGAACCCAAAAGTTACAGCCTGACAAAATTACATTTTTAAGCTCATAGTTTACAGCCTATCATAAACCCTCTACTTATAGTCGGTGAATTAATTGGCAGATGCAAACTGTGCTTAGTCTCCTTATGACTGTTAATAACATACAATTTCAAGTTGTGTTTAGTCTTCTTCCGCCCGTAGAGAAACAGTCTCATTGTAAATTGAAAGTCTGACACAAACAGCACACAGTCTTAACGCATCTGTGAAGTAAAATAACAGAAAAAAACATCCTTACATCTACAGAGCAACAGTTAGCAAGTAATAACCGGATATAAGTTGTGTTTGCTTTCCTGACACCTGCAAAATTTGTTTCTGAGATAAATCAAGTTTATCCTCCCTATATTTGTGAAGTATGTGTTTCATCTAAATTAGCCTCCTCCTATATCACTTGTACAGGAGCAGTCAGGATTAAACATACTCCGTACATCTGTATGAGTGATAGCTACTTGGTCTCCTTGCATATGTAAAGCATTTGTCTGAAATAAATTGCCCTTTGTCTCTTTATGTCTGTAAAGTATGTGCGATCTACAGTCTTTAGCCTCCTGATATCATTAAAGCTGCAGTCTGGCATAAACACAAGCCTTACAGCATCAAACTAGCAGCCTACCTAAATTGCGTTTAGCTCCGAACATTTGTAAAGAAATAGTCTGACGTAAAGTTGCCTTTATCCTTCTTACACCCGTAAAGTAACATTCTGACGTAAGCTGTGTTTATCCTCCTTAAGTCCTTACAGTAACAGTCTGACGCAACTTCAGTTTATTCTCCTTACGTCCGTAAAGTGACAGTGTGACGCAACTTCTGTTTATCCTCACTACGACCGTAAAGTCTGACGTAACTTGCGCTTTTCTCCTTCCGTCCATGAAGTAAAAGTCAGACGTAAATGGCGCCTGTCATCTTACGTCTATGAAGCAAAAGTTAATCTGCGTTCCTCTCCTCAAGTCTTTTAATTAAAAGTCTGACGCAAAATGTGCCTGTCACTTTGCGTTTGTGCAGGAAATGTCTGACGCAAAGTCTGCCTGTCACCTTACGTCTGTGAATAAAAGTCTGACGGAAATTACACCTGTCTCTTTATGTCTGTGCAGCAAAGGTCTAAAGTAAACTGCACCTGTCGCCTTACGTCTCTGCAGCAAAAGTTTGACGCAAATTGAGCCTGGCATCTTGTGTCTTTGAAGCAAAACTAAAATAGTGTTCGTTTCCTTGGGCCTTCGAATTAAAAGTCTAACACAGATCGTGCCTGTCACCTTACGTCTGTGAATGAAGAGCCTGACGCAAACTGTGCTTGTCCCCTTACGTCTGTGAAGTAAAAATCTTACGTAAAGTCTATTAAATCTGCGCATTTGTACAAAAGAGAGAAATGAAACAGGGCTGAGAGAAGAGCAGCTCTCTCGACGGTGCCAACGCCCCTCATCGAGTGTCTTCATATTCCGCGCGGACGCGAATTAAATGAATCCGCTGTTACGGTCCGAGTATTAACCGAGACAAAGGAATTAGTTATTTAATTATCGTTATCTGTTGCGTTGCAGCGGGCGTATGCCGTGGAATAAACATAATTGGCAAAATTCCGTTTCACACGACACCAACTGAGTGATGAGAAAACATTACCACCACTTTCCTCCTTTCGTGATTAAGATAATTGAGGTAAATATGAATTATCGTAATTCTGACGGTTATAAAATGATACTTTACAAATGGCGCTTATTTCACGGTTAAGTTGTAAGACAACAGAATGTAATTAGGGGAATCATTTTGCAATTCAATTATCCAAATTATACAATAAAGGTGGTGATATATGTAATTTATCATCACTCAGCTGGCAGAGTGTATCAAAACTATTGTTGGTAAACTATTTTATAGCCATGCAAATATATAAATCATTCGTTGCAATTATTATAGTTTCAATACTATGCGCATGGGAACATGATGTTTAAATTATTTTAATTAACTAAATAACTGACATTCACGTTACAGACTTTGTGAAAACTTTCCGGACACGGTAATTTACACACAAACACACGCACATACAATATATATGAATTTATAACACACAAACACACACACATATATGTATGTATATACATACATACATACACACATGGCATTACCGTTAGCTAAGTATGATTTACAAGTCTTCTTTTAACTACTATCACTAATAATATATTTAATAAATTAATTACTCGAATTAAGTTTGAAAAGTTCGTGTCCGTTGGTATTTAGCAAGGGATCTAAAAAATTATATGGTAGTAGGAGACAAACACAGACACAGACACACACACACACACACAGAGAGAGAGAGAGAGAGAGAGAGAGAGAGAGAGAGAGAGAGAGAGAGAGAGAGAGAGAGCTGCCGCTGGTTTGGAAAAGGTTTATCGAAAACTTTGTCACCCAGTTATTGAAATCTTTAAGTCTTAAAAACCAGAAACTTTACAATAATAGTCACAAAATATTTGCTAATTTGGTACTAACCAGCCGGGACGTTTACTGAATCTTGGCAACTGTCCGAGTAATAAATTCTGAGAAAGGCTTTTTTTTTATAAGCCAAAATTTATTAATCCCAATATACATAAAATAGATGTATACGTCCTGTACAGTAGCAAACATACAGATGTATATTTATACATATGTACATATACATATATACATGTATATATGTATAAATATACATATATACATACTTATATATATATAAATTATATATATATATATATATATATATATATATATATATATATATATATATATATATATATATATATATATATATATATATATATATATATAT
>NC_089793.1:10567823-10572823 GCF_040412425.1 Macrobrachium rosenbergii | reverse complement strand
CGAGAGCGTTAGGTACTCATGCCTCTTAGTGCTTTCTCTGGTTTTTTAATTATATATATATATATATATATATATATATATATATATATATATATATATATATATATATATAAAAGCATATATTTATATATAAATAAATACATATACATAGAGACATACATACACACATATATATACATATATACGTGTGTGTGCGTTTTTGTATGCACACACGTTACCGACATGCGTATAAGTTTCTAAATGTTGTCCCGGAAGGCTGCTGAAGAAAGTACACAACCCCTGGCAATGCTATCGACCATCCCACTTATGATTTTTATGTCCTTCTCTATAATATAAAGGTAATATGAAGCCACTAGCATTAAACAGACGACTGGTAACACGAACCTAGATGAAGAGTCTGGAATTAAGAAAAGAAAAATATATCTGATGTTTACCGTGAATCATTTTTGCCCCGGGAAACAGATTTTGAAGATGTGGCCACTCTGGACTTGTCAATGTTCCTGTAAAAAATGAAGTTTCTTTGTAACACTGTAGCATTTTCTATCACCTGGAAATGAATACTTGAACAAGAAGGCCATGATCTATGTATACCCCAGGAATCACGTAATGTTAAGTGGGTTCTGGGGGTAATATTACTATGTATGGAATTGAATAAACAGCTGGTATCATTTGGATAACGAATAAACCATGAACCCTTGAGAGTGCAAGGGAAAAAGCCTTGAGAGTACAAGGAAAAGCCTTGAGAGGCTGAGGAGTAGTGCAAGAAAAAACTTAGAAAAAAAAAAGCCCTGAGAGCACATTGGGGAAACACTCGAGAGTACAAGGTAAAAAAACCCTCGAGAGTACAAGGTAAAAAAAGCCTTGAGAGTACATGGGAAAAAAAGCCTTGAGAGTACAAGGGGAAAAAAGCCTTGAGAGTACAAGGAAAAACTTTGAGAGTACAAAGGAAAAAAATCCTTGAAAGTACAAGAAAAAACCTTGAAAATACGAAAGAAAAGTCTTGAGATTAAAAGAGAAAAAAATAGCCTTGAGAGTACAAGTAAAAAAAAACAGCCTTAAGAGTACAAAGAAAAAAAAAAGCCTTGAAAGAACAAGGTTTTTATATTACTTTGTAATTATACTGATCATCTCTAAGATATTCTCTTTTTCTCCTTTCGAACTTTTCATGTTTTCCTGTTAGGTCTGAAATAGAGAGTAGGTGTTCCATGACATCAATCTAAAAAAAAAAATAATAATAATAATGCATTTTTATCCTGCCTAAATTTGCTTCCTTTTCCACTATGTTCGGGACAGAAAGTAGCTGCTCCACCGCTTCTATCTTACGAAAAAAAATGTCATCATTCTAATGCAAGTAACAGAACTTCTCCGAAGTTTCTGACACCCTGTTTGCCTACCAATGACTTCCTCTTCTTCTTAGCTGTACGATATCTTGAGCTTTTGTCTCCTTCCTTTGTCTATAAGGCAGACGGCGATGCTGCTTCAAATCCTGTACCGTTTTCAGCGATATATGAAGACTTGTTCTCACTTCCTTATCATTTTTCATACTATCCTTGGTTCGATCTGATAATACTCTTCTCTGTTACATACTGCTCATTGTTCTGAAAACCTCCAAGACTGATTATTCCAGCCCTCTATGGAAGCTTTGTTTTCACTTTCTTTTGAAAGTTGTTCATCCAGATTTCGATATTATCTCCTCGGGCGCACAGACGTAATCAACGGCAATTCAATGTCATCAAGACAGCTCCCTTTCTTTCGCTGTCTAATATCTTTTTAAACGCTGACGACGCTCGTTGTTGTTCGGTGTTGTTGTTCATTGTTCTGCATCGTTGTTTGTTGTTGTTCGCTTTGTGGCTCGTTAAGGAAAGTAGCAGTAAAATGATCAAGGAGGATCATAACTTATATCGTAAATTTTTATAACCTGAAAATATTATGATCAAATATTTTTTCCCCAATTAGGAATGGAATGGAATATAAAATTTTGGCTAAATCCCAAGCGCTGGAACTCATGAGGCCATTCAGCGCCGAAAGGAAAACTGAAAGTAGAAAGCTTTGAAGGACGTAACAGGAGGAAAACTTAGCAGCTGCACTGTGAAAAAATTGTTAGGAGACGACGGAAAGTAAGACGGAAGAAAATGAATATGAACGGAGGTACAGTAAAAAGGAATGAAGGGGGTTGCAGCTAGGGGCCGAAGTGACGCTGCAAAGAACCTGAAGTAATGTCTACAGTTCACCGCATGAGGTGCACTAACAGCGCTAGCCCCCCTACGGGGTTTCCCCCAATTTGGACTTGGAACTCATTTTCATTTTTTGCCGCTCGCAGAGATGTCCCTACAGTTCAGTACTGGTACCGGTAATACCGCTATTAATATGATTCACCGGTCCTCTAGCGACTTACAAATGCCACCAATTCCTTATCTATCATATCAAGTAAACTTTTATCATTCTTTGACGCCGGTGAGAGCACGCCCTTGAGAGTGAATGACTGTGATCATAATTATGGTTTTGGGACGACTGCTTTCATCTGGAAGCCACGCAACGAATTCTAAAATCTCGACAAATTTAATTATCTAGTTGCCGGTTATTATTTTTAATGTAACTAGACCATACAACAAAGGTTAAAACTGGGGCAGAGTACAGTTAGAGAAGTTAGACAGCTAGGCTGTGAAGAAGCCAAAGGGAGCAGAAATAGAAATTAAAAGGCAAAAATCAATGCAGGTGTGGATTGAAGAAATGGAGAAGAGATAGGGAAACACACAATGGCTTCTTCCCCATGACCAACTGAAGCCTCGAATTCCTACATAGTTTTGAAGCTTAGCTGAAATTAAAATCAAGTAAAAAATGCGCCGAAGTTTCTTCGGAGCAATCGGGTTTTCTATACAGCGTATAATCATGGCCACCGAAAATACATCTATCTTTCGGTGGTCTCGGTGTAATGCTGTATGAGCCGCGGCCCATGAAACTCTAACCACGGCCCGGTGGTGGCATGTCCTATATCGCTGCCTAAAGCTCGATTATGGCCAACTATAACCTTAAATAAAATCAAAACTACTGAGGCTAGAGGGCTGCAATTTGGTATGTTTGATGACTGAAGGGCGGATGATCAATACACCAATTTGCAGCCCTCTAGCCTCAGCAGTTTTTAAGATTTGAGGGCGGACAGAAAGAGTGCGGCCAGAAAAAAGTGCGGACAGAATAAAGTGCGGACGGACAGACAAAGCCGGAACAACAGTTTTCTTTTACAGAAAACTAAAAAGTATGAAAACTCCAATACCATTCACCAACAGATGGATAAAATGAAGTCGCGGCTCGTCCAATCATTTAGCGGATAAAACGGTATCCCAAATCTAGGTCTTCACTTCGCTGTGGCCGTGATTTTTATCGAGTGATTTTTTTTTTTTTCGCTGCTCTACTCCGCACGATCTCTCGCGTGACTGGGATAACCTTTCCGCACACTTTATCAATTGTACGGGTCCATTCCTGCTGGAAAGTCAGATTCGTTTCAGTGTTTCTCTCACTGTTCGATTGCATAATGTTGCGAAAATCAACCAACTGATATCGTTTGTCTAGTGATTTGCTACCCTCAAGCTTTCAGGCTTATATTGAATATTAGTGAATAAGTTAATCATTTCCTGTATAATTTATTATCTTTTAATTAGCGTTGTACCGTTCACATCTTACTCATATCCTCGTCAGCAATTTGTTCATCTTGTGAAGGATTCTTCGTCGAGTGATTTATTGTTATCAACATCCAAGGTTATGTTCATTAACCTATTCGAGAATAAGCGAATAAGTTGCCGTATAATTTAGTATTTTCCAATTAGCAGTGTATTATTCACACGTTACCTGTATTTTTAATTACAATTTGTTTGTCTTTTGGTGGATTCAATATAATTTTCCTACATCAAGTTAATCAATGAAAAAGTGGCCTAATACAAATTCAGGTTCTCAAAGACAAAAAAAAAAAAAAAATTGCAAAAATGCATAATCACACTTTAATACAAAAAGAAGCGTTGAGGATTTCATGGGCAAAATCATGCACCACACGAATTTTGTAATTCCACACATCCTCATCCTTTCACGCCAATCTCCTGGCCGTTGAAGTTCACCGACAGCCTTCAGTCATTCATAAACAGAGGCGGCGGCAACTTCGCGCTGTTCCAACAAGGGAGGATTGTTAGCATTGTCAACACTTCATCAGTTTAACTGGCAACAAGAAATCAATATAGCAACCCAGAAACACAGAGTCTTCTCAAACGCGGTTCACACAAGACGGCCTTTGTTGGCAGAGCAAACACTTCCATGAATTAAACTGACTAAGGGGAAATCGATATGGCAATTCAGAAGCCTATTAACAAGCTACTTAGCGCAGTTACCCCTCAAGCGTTCGTAATTGGCGGCTGTAAACGTTTTCGATTCCGTTGAACTTCCGCAATTGAACTGAATCCTTTTTCAAAAGAGTTTCTTTGCTTTAACTTCGTCGCTTCAACTTTCTTATCTTCAGGAATTTAACTTCGAATCACTGGATAGCTTAGAACCCGTCGACCAATCGAGTGACGGGAGGAATTTAATTTACAGTTAATCAAGTAAATTTCAGAAATATTAAGCGTATCGCTATTGTTATTACGTTATCTTTGTTGTAATCTCATTTTTGTTATTACGTTACTCTTGTTACAATCTCATTTTCACCAATCTCCTCAACCTTATCATTATCATTTCACTGTTATCATCATCACATCTCCATATACAGAATCTTAAAACACAAAATAAGGGGAAAAAGGTAAAAAATAAAAGATAAAAGCATCCCGTGTACTAATTCCCGACACCACGAGGAGAAAGAGGAGGACGAAGAGATCGGAAGGGGGAGTCTTAGCGCCTATCAGCTATCTGCATGAACCTCAGCATCCCACATCACCAATCATCCGCACGTTTCTAGGATTTACCTCTCCTCCCAAAGGGATGCTCTCTCTTATTCAATCAGGGAATCCCTAGCGCTTCGATGG
>NC_089793.1:10557823-10562823 GCF_040412425.1 Macrobrachium rosenbergii | reverse complement strand
AGCAGCTCATGCTATTATGAGACTTTTATGATGAATAATAATAATAATAATAATAATAATAATAATAATAATAATAATAATAATAATAATAATAGAGGGAGTAATGCCAATGAAAAACCTTATTCAAAAAGGCCTCCTTCAATGCCCCAAGGGGGCAACAACTCGGAGCAAACGTTATTGATAAA
This sequence comes from Macrobrachium rosenbergii, assembly GCF_040412425.1. Classification (NCBI taxonomy): domain Eukaryota; kingdom Metazoa; phylum Arthropoda; class Malacostraca; order Decapoda; family Palaemonidae; genus Macrobrachium; species Macrobrachium rosenbergii. The sequence goes on along the minus strand of NC_089793.1, from coordinate 10,562,638 downwards.
GACTCGAAAAGGGGGGAGGAAATTGAAGCAACTTCGGAGGGAAAACTTCAACCACCTAATGATGGCTATCTGCGAAGGCAACGGCGCAGTTTGATGGCCCTCCAGATATACAAAAATCTTAGAATCACTTGATAACGAAGCCTCAAGGAGATGGACCCAAAGAGAGCACCTTGGTATTTTTAGGATGTTGTTGATGGAATGTCAGAGCAGGAGCATTGTAGGGCTAGAAGTTATTGGAGGAAGAATGGTTTTTTAAATTTGTAGGGCTAGAAGTTATTGGAGGAAGAAGTGGATTTTAAAATTTGTAGGGCTAAAAGTTCTTGGAGAAAGAAATGGTTTTTTAAATTTGTAGCGATAAAAGTTACTGGAGGAAGAAATGGTTTTCCAAGTTTGTAGAGCTAGAAGTTACTAGGAGGAAGAAATGGTTTTTTAAATTTGTAGGGCTAGCACTTATTGGAGGAAGAAATGGTTTTTTAAATTTGCGGGGCTAGCACTTATTGGAGGAAGAAATGTTTTTTTTTAAATTTGCAGGGCTAGAAGATATTGGAGGAAGAAATGGTTTTACAAATTTGTAAGGCTAGAAGTTATTGGAGGAAGAAATGGATTTTAAAATTTGTAGGGCTAAAAGTTCTTGGAGAAAGAAATGGTTTTTAAAATTTGTAGGGATAAAAGTTATTGGAGGAAGAAATGGTTTTTTAAATTTGTAGGGCTAGCACTTATTGGAGGAAGAAATGGTATTTTAAATTTGTAGGGCTAGCACTTATTGGAGGAAGAAATAGTTTTTTAAATTTGCAGGGCTAGCACTTATTGGAGAAAGAAATGGCTTTTTAAATTTGCAGGGCTAGAAGTTACCGGAGGAAGAAATGTTTTTTAAAATTTGTAGGTCTAGAAGTTATCGGAGGAAGAAATGGATTTTAAAATTTGTAGGGCTAAAAGTTCTTGGAGAAAGAAATGGTTTTTAAAATTTGTAGGGCTAGCACTTATTGGAGGAAGAAATGGTTTTTAAAATTTGTAGGGCTAGCACTTATTGGAGGAAGAAATGTTTTTTTTAAATTTGTAGGGCTAGCACTTATTGGAGGAAGAAATGGTATTTTAAATTTGTAGGGCTAGCACTTATTGGAGGAAGAAATAGTTTTTTAAATTTGCAGGGCTAGCACTTATTGGAGGAAGAAATGGTTTTTTCAATTTGCAGGGCTAGAAGTTACTGGAGGAAGAAATGTTTTTTTTTTTTTAAATTTGTAGGTCTAGAAGTTATTGGAGGAAGAAATGGATTTTAAAATTTGTCGGGCTAAAAGTTCTTGGAGAAAGAAATGTTTTTTTTTAAATTTGTAGGGATAAAAGTTATTGGAGGAAGAAATCGTTTTTTAAATTTGCAGGGCTAGCACTTATTGGAGGAAGAAATTTTTTTTAAATTTGCAGGGCTAGAAGTTATTGGAGGAAAAAATGTTTTTTTTAATTTGTAGGGCTAGAAGTTACTGAAGGAAGAAATGCATTTTAAAATTTGTAGGGCTAAAAGTTCTTGGAGAAAGAAATGGTTTTTTAAATTTGTAGGGATAAAAGTTATTGGAGGAAGAAATGGTTTTTTAAATTTGCAGGCCTAGCACTTATTGGAGGAAGAAATGGTTTTTTAAATTTGCAGGGCTAGCAATTATTGGAGGAAGAAATTTTTTTTAAATTTGCAGGTCTAGAAGTTATTGGAGGAAGAAATGTTTTTTTAAATTTGTAGGGCTAGAAGTTATTGGAGGAAGAAATGGATTTTAAAATTTGTAGGGCTAAAAGTTCTTGTAGAAAGAAATGTTTTTTTTTTTTAATTTGCAGGGATAAAAGTTATTGGAGGAAGAAATGGTTTTCAAAATTTGTAGGGCTAAAAGTTATTGGAGGAAGGAATGGTTTTTAAAATTTGTAAGGCTAAAAGTTATAGGAGGAGGAAATGGTTTTTAAAATTTGTGGTGCTAAAAGTTATTGGAGGAATAAATAGTTTTAAAATTTGTAGGGCTAAAAGTTATTGGAGGAAGATTTTTTTTTAAATCGATCGAAACAGAGAGGAAGGAATGGTAGATATGAAACCCACACAATCAACACAAAAATATCGAAATGGGTCACTTACTTGTATGGGGGAGTTTATTATATTATTGTATGGGGGAGTTTATTACATTACACTCCAATAAATGCCAAACTATCTCTGAAATACTGTATCGTTTTCACTTTTAAGTGAATCGATTTAGGTTCACTGAACGTTTCCGGTCAAATTCCTTTGAAATAATGCGATCGAAAACTTCTACGATACACAAACCGATGAATAGCTTCCACTTTTACTTCTGGAAACACAAAATTGTTTTATTTCAAGGTCCAACAAAATAACTAAATGGAACAGTGTTATATGAATTAACGCAATACAAATCGTACAACTCATAGTGACAAATCCCATTTTTAGTAAGACCCATTATTTTTCAAATGGTGGCATATGTTGTAAACAGAGTGCACACGCACACACACACACACACACACACACACACACACATATATATATATAAATATATATATATATATATATATATATATATATATATATATATATATATATATATATATATATGTATGTATGTATGTATGTATGTATGTCCCAGACACAACGTAGAGGATCTTGATGATCATGGTACACGAGCCAGGGGGCACCTGTTGACTGTAATTAAAGACTAATATTTAAAGTTAGGAAGAAGGGGTGGTATCGCCTCGTTTAGACAGCGGGCAGACTGAGCGTTACCCGATTTACAAATAGAGTTTGATATAGAAAGTCATTATTCTTGATTCAGGCGTTCAGCATTAGAAGGGGCTCTCGTCCCAACTTTTCAAAATGGAGTTTTTCGCTTGAACACCTTTAAAATAATCCCCCTTTTTTCACCCAAAAAAGGGGGTGGGGTTGAACTATAATTTTTTATGCATACTATTCTATTCCTCATCGCAAATACTTCATCTCATACAAAATTCAACTTTGTATCTTGAAAAATAAAGAAATTAGAGCAGGTTGAATTTCCCAAACTTTGATGGCTTATAACTCAACAAATTTTTTTTTTTGTGGCGAGAAGCCCTTCTAATCCTGAACGATTCTAAAGTTATAAATGAGATTTAATATGCATATACGCAGGTTCTTTTAAATCTTGCAGGTTAAGAACGTAATTATTTGACTTGACTGAACTGACGGCTACTGAATAAGAAACGGAGACATACCAAGTATCATTTTGTGAAATTAATTCGTGAAATTAACGAAACACGTTTCTCACGCGATCGAATAGCCGCGTGAGATACGAGCGATAGCGCAGGCACAGGAAACCCAAGGTTATTCAGTACAATGCATTTTTCGTCGCAGTAAACTTCCCGAATGAGTTGAAACGCACGCATTTGCGCCCGGATGATTATCATCGATGCATTTTTAATTTTTACGACCGCAAACATTATCACAATCAAGGGAATATGACAAAGGCGTTGATAAATATCTGAAGAGTCTGCCCTGCAAATGGACCGGTTTTGAATTATGAATGAGGGAGTTGATAGGCTCCCGTTATGCATTACGCATGAGAAATGAAACGAAAGAAATGGATTTCCTTACCAGTCCTAACTAGATGAGTGAGAGCCAAAACCTTCTGTCTAATGTCACGGGAGACGCGAAACGCCCCCCCGCCCCGGGCCCTGTGCAACAAAGAACGCAGTGGGAATGACCAGGACCCACGCATTTTAGGCGGTTCCTGGGATGGGTCACAAACAAAAACAAAAGGACGACGACGCCGTATTTTGTTTGAAGATGCAACAAGAAAACGAGAACAAGGCATACTGCTGGTGCATGGCGTTTGTGTTTTCGGGGGTCCTGGTATCTCCCGCACTAGGGGGGAAGGGGGGTTAGGGGGTGGAGGCCCCGGCAGGCTGCTTGCTAGGGCCGGATAGGAGGAATTAGGGAGGCCTTTGAGAGCAGCCTCTGGATGCTCCAGGGACTGGATGGAACGGGTTAAGATGTGGTGCTGGGGCGGGGTGGGAAGGGGAGGAGATTGCGGGAGTGGAATGCGGACGTACCTCCTCTCTCTCTCTCTTTCTCCACTGCTGCTTTCAGTTTTGCCTCAATGTAAGCAAAAGGCCTCATGCAGAAATTACCGCTGTATACCGGAAGATAGAGGGGTATGGAATAAATTGGTAAGGAATTCATTAAGAATATGCTTTCGGGCGTGAACAATACGCTTGCATACATAAATAATTTGTACTTGTACGCATGCGTACTAAGACATTTTTTACATTTCTTTATCAATAAACATTTTCCAGTTAGTGTTAACCATCCAATTCTGAGCATTTGTTTTGGGATGAGGTTGCCAGCCTCATGCCATTTTTCTAACAAGCTCCTACCTCAGCATTCGACTAACTACCAGGCACTCAATTCAACTCTTGCGTCGGAAATTTCAATGGATGCGTCAGGAAACGCAAGGAAATCATTTCTGCCCCCTGGGATCGATCTCGGGCTCTCTCGCTGGCGAGGAGAGGTTGATAACCACTGTAAATATAGATAAGTGATTTGCAACCGGGCCAATCGATGCATATTTAGGGGAGAGAGAGAGAGAGAGAGAGAGAGAGAGAGAGAGAGAGAGAGAGAGAGGAGAAATATCTATATGTGTGTATATATATATATATATATATATATATATATATATATATATATATATATATATATATATATATATATATATATATATATATATATATATATATAGAGAGAGAGAGAGAGAGAGAGAGAGAGAAACAATACATCACCACTTAAAAATGCCATTAACTCCT
>NC_089793.1:10552823-10555323 GCF_040412425.1 Macrobrachium rosenbergii | reverse complement strand
AGTTACATCGACACCAAGACACAGGCGAACCCCCTACCCTCTTCCTCTCGCCTCCAACATCCCCCGCCACCCACCCCCTCTCACCCCCTCCTCTCTCTTTCTTCTTCCCTTGGCTTGATGGTCGGGTGGGATCTATTTATCCAAGAATTGCAGTCGTTGGAGTTACGGTACACATATTGATCATTGCAACTTCAACAATACAAGACGAGGAGGAGGAGGAGGAGGAGGAGGACGAGGAGGAGGAAGAGGCCCGGTCGATACTTTGGAACTAGTGAATCATAATTTTCTCTCTCTCTCTCTCTCTCTCTCTCTCTCTCTCTCTCTCTCTCTATGCCTCTTGCTTAGTGTTACCAGGGAGAAGAATGCCATAAAAAAACTTTCTGTTGCGACTGAGAGAAGCAAGCATGAACTATATATATATATATATATATATATATATATATATATATATATATATATATATATATATATATATATGAGTTCATTTTCTATTCTCTCTGTTGCAAAACAAGGAGTTTTGTGAAATTCTTCTCCTTTTGTAACACTAGGCAAGAGAGAGAGAGAGAGAGAGAGAGAGAGAGAGAGAGAGAGAGAGAGAGAGAGAGAGAGAGAGAGAGAGAGAGAGAGAGAAGATATTATGATATATACATTTACATATATATATTTACATATCTATCTGATGTGAACCAGAAATTTATATATAAGCATATATATATCTTTTATATCTTGGATATTATATATATATATATATATATAATATATATATATATATATATATATATATATATATATATATATATATATATATATATATATATATATATATATATATATATATATATACATATACAAACACACGAATATACGCGAATATAATTTGCGATTGTATGAAGGTTCAAGAACGAGGTGTCTCGAAGGAATAGCTTTCGAAAATCATTCGCCAAAGGTTGGAGAATGACGTGTAAAGTCTACGGGTCATGTATGAAACTTTCAGCAGAATTTCTCAGAACAGAGGGAACTGAGGACGTACGGTCTGGATGATGCCAGTCACTCAAGAACAATCTAACATTCAATTTCTATAACTAATACAGTGAAATTTGTTCTATTTCATCTTCTGTTATAAAACATAAAAGAGAAGGCATTTGCATTTCTCAGAATTGATACGTCGTCCATGAGAAAAAATTTAAATGAAAACGTAGACGAGAGGCCCGGGCTATCAATAAACAGGGTACGAAAGGCAAGTAGAATCGCGTCGCTGACATTTGAAGATCACACATCGCAGATTATTGATGGTCAGCAGAATTACAGTGACTGGTAAAATATTCAGGAGGTTTTCGCAAGAAGAGTCTGCCAGTAATTAATGGCTGGCATTAGAGATGTTATGGAAGAAATGAGAAGTTGAGAAAGCCATATAACATTATGGGCTTTTGTTTGGTGTTAGGAAATCGGTAGAAAAATGAAGAATATGTCGGGAAAAGAATCACGAATAATGGAAGAGAAAACAAGAGCCAAAAAAGTAAATATACTAGACGTGGCTACAATGTTTCTCAGTTGAGGAGAAATTCGATTGGAATGGAATGGAATGGGAATGGAATGGGATATACAATTTGGGCCACAGGCCAAGCACTGGGACCTACGAGGTCATTCAGCGCTTAAAGAAAATTTCATATTAGAAAGGTATTAAAGGTGTAACAGGAGGAAAACCTCGCAGCTGCACTATGAAATGATTGTTCGGAGAAGATGGAAAGTAGAATGGAAGAAAGAGAATATGAACGGAAGTACAGTAAAAGGAATGAAAGGGGTTGCAGCTAGGGGCCGAAGGGACGCTGCAAAGAACCTTAAGCAATGACTACAGTGCACTGCATGAGGTGTACTGACGGGAGATATTCGATTGGCAAGTTCATTTCATGAAAGCATGAAAGCACACACACATACACACAAACAATATCTCTCTCTATCTCAGGTGACTAAGTGACAACGGAATTTATGTAAGTCTAAAATAAAACAATTATTTTCCGTAATAACATTTAGTAACATAAATGGACCCTCTCTCTCTCTCTCTCTAAACCCCGCCCCAAGCGGGCTAATTGAGATCATGATTTTTCTGTGCAACACAAAGAAAAAACGTTGATTTACCGTAAACTACATGTAGTAAGGTGAAGTATCAACAATTAACTTGACAGCGTTAAAAGACAGCCTCTGATGTTAGCCATTAGTTATGAAACGGTCACTTAGGGTCTTTACTGTAAGCAAACTATTCAAATCTTAGCGAATGATTAATATTTAGCTCATGGTAAGAATACGCTACAACTTTACACAAATACGACGTTATTATGCTACTGAAGCATTTATGTAAATTTATGTAAATTCTTCATCCTACTGAATGAGAGATCGATATAAAATAATCACTTTAAAATGATCTTGCATTAATATTTAAATAAAAATATTGCACTGCTCAGCTAACTCAACTTCCAATTTTACGGAAACAGGAAATAACATA
>NC_089793.1:10530323-10550323 GCF_040412425.1 Macrobrachium rosenbergii | reverse complement strand
CCATCGACCTTTGCATATGAAAACAAATCAATCACTTACTGACGTCAAAATACGTGAGATCGGCCTCAGCACACGAAAGTAAATCAACCAGTGACTGTCACTATAAAAACTGAGATCAAAGGCTCTTTGTCTCCAACAAGCCTGGGCAGCAGAGGGGCATCAGGTTCCTGCCGCGGCTGCTGCTCCTGCTGCCCTCCCTCAAACACTCAACCTCCTCCTCACAAACAAATCGATCGATCATTGCGACAAGAGAGAGAGAGAGAGAGAGAGAGAGAGAGAACCAAAAGCATCATTTGTTGGGAGCAGCCGGTGACCAGAGGAAAACTTCTTGCAACCCTCTCTCTCTCTCTCTCTCTCTCTCTCTCTCTCTCTCTCTCCCAGGCATCCCAGGAGACTTTCGACCTCTCCTCTTTAAGAAGAGGCCGTTTCAGCCATTTACCTTAAAGGGCAAATCTGTTGACACTTCTTAGTTCCCAGCCGGGGAGGACCCGACGTGGATTGCGCATATTTACTGGTTTCCTCGTTCCCTCGCTAATCCCTCCCGTTTTGCGTTTGGGGGTCTCGCTTCAGGGATATGGGATAATGATTCTCTTAACTGGTTATGCATGAATGCATGCATGCACAAAGGCAAATTTATGCATGCATGCTACGCTCAGACAAGCTCATACACATATGCAAATTTTTTCCAAAAACGCCAATGTTCTGACATTCTATACAAACTAGTTGTATATATACGCATTCATACACAAGAGGAAGCTCGTTCATACGCATAATTTGTTAAGTGTTAATATTTTCAATCTCGTAATAGATAGTTCACACACTTATACATATATACAAATAGGCAACCTTACGCATAATGTCAGTCATATGTTTTTGTCTAAGGTATCGCTGCGGTAATTTGTTCCCATGGGAATTTAGAGGTATAAGTGTTTGTGTGTGTGTGTATAAGAGAGAGAGAGAGAGAGAGAGAGAGAGAGAGAGAGAGAGAGAGAGATTATATAAGCTTGTGGATTTTTCATAATATTCACAAATGGCATATCCTTTGGGAAGTCTGTGTGTGTGTGTGTGTGTGAGAGAGAGAGAGAGAGAGAGAGAGAGAGAGAGAGAGAGAGAGAGAGAAGAGAGAGAGAGATTATATAAGCTTGTATGGATTTTCATAATATTCACAAATGGCATATCCTTTGGGAAGTCTGTGTGTGAGAGAGAGAGAGAGAGAGAGAGAGAGAGAGAGAGAGAGAGAGAGAGAGAGAGATTATATAAGCTTGTATGGATTTTCATAATATTCACAAATGGCATATCCTTTGGGAAGTCTGTGTGTGTGTGTGTGTGTGTGTGTGTGTGTGTGTGTGTGTAAGCACGCACGCGTGAATGTGTGAAAGAGCGAGAGCCAAGTGAAAGCGACAGTTGCAGCTTGTGAGAGAGAGAGAGAGAGAGAGAGAGAGAGAGAGAGAGGTTTCTACCCTTATTTTCATCATATGACTCTGGAATGATTGTGCGTCACAGAGAGAGAGAGAGAGAGAGAGAGAGAGAGAGAGAGAGAGAGAGAGAGAGAGAGAGAGTTTTACTCTAATGTTCATTATATTACTTTGGTATGACTGTGCGTCACAGAGAGAGAGAGAGAGAGAGAGAGAGAGAGAGAGAGCGTGGAAACCATTTTTCTGATGATGTTCAACATCATCAGAAGCACGGTGTACAACCCCGGGCCCTCTTTGTTCCACGGCGAGCTATATTTAGCCTGTACAATATATCTGAGCGTAGCCTGTTTCCATAACAGGAAAGCGTCCCGCCATAAGCTCCCACCTCCCGCCCTCGCTTTACCTGCCCTGCCGTGACGTCACAAGACGCTGACGTCATCGACGGGATGAGGACGTCACACTTTAAAGACTGTGACGTAAAGGTACATGTGTGACGTCACTGGACTGGGCCGTTTGGTACCACGAATGAAACGGGGGGGAAAAACGCTTAGAGTAGCGAGAGGAAAAATCAATAGCGAAAACGTATTTCCAGAATGATGTGGAAAAACAGAACGAGATAAATCCATTAAGCTATGTATATATATATATATATATATATATATATATATATATATATATATATATATATATATATATATATATATATATATATATATATATATAGTATATTAGGCGCATTCTGCGGAGCACGATTTTAGTTTCCGGCAAAACAAGATTTATTATTATTATTAGTATTATTATTATATTATCATTATTATTATTATTACTTCTACCTTCATCGCTGTTTATTTGTGCATAGATTCTTCTATCTGTTGTGCCGTTTATTTTTATATTAATTGCACTTTATCAATATAACGGCTTCTTGGTCCCGCAAACCTCATTATGACAAATTTAGAACAGAACACAGAGAGACAGAGAGAGAGAGAGAGAGAGAGAGAGAGAGAGAGAGAGGAGAGAGAGAGGAGTGATTAATTTAAGGATCGGTCTACTAAGCTGAGTTATAAAACAGAATAACGACGCCAATGGACAGGGATCCATTGCAATAACAATTGTAAAAACGATTTAAATAATTGTTATGGGCAATCCGTGCGATTTAATAAAACTCCGCCAGTATTAGTTAGGCTTTGCAAGGAGGACAAATATGCAGTATGTATATATATATATATATATATATATATATATATAAATATATATATATATATATATATATATATATATATATATATATATATATATATATGTATATAAGCATAATATATATATATATATATATATGTATATATATTGATACATATATGTACACACATAACACACACACATATATATATATATATATATATATATATGTATATATATATATATATATATATATATATATATATATATATATATGTATATATATATATATATGCGTGTGTGACTAATAAATCATCAGATCCCCTTGGCTGAGCGGTTATCAGCCACGTCTCACATGACAGGCCTAAGATCCATCAGAGTGAGGTGGAAATGCTATGGACCTGTACCTGAAAAATCCTTTACGTCCATTTGGCCTCTGCAGTAAATTACCTAGAGTACCTGATAATTAGTCGATTGTGGTGAGCCATACCTAGGCTGGACAAGGCCGTAGGGCTAGCAACCTCATCCCAAGAGTTTCTAATGACTGTCTTTTCACACGATTCAATTAATCAACCTCACAGTTATTTTGTGGAAAGTTATTGATTCGAACATGGGCATGTTTGGGACATGACCTCATGCAATTCTCATGAAAAATGTGGAATTTTACTTTCCCCCTTTGTTTCCACGCTCTCTCTGAAGCGAGTATTTTTCGAAATTCAAGAATTGAGTTCCATTTATACACACACACACACATACACACACACTCCATACCCCCTCTCTGTCTTTACATCATAAGAACAAAGTACCTCCTTTGATGGAGGAACGGACTGGAGAGATCTACAAGAGAGAGAGAGAGAGAGAGAGAGAGAGAGAGAGAGAGAGAGAGAGAGAAGGCGACAATTGTACACACGAGTATTTGGAGAAGGCGTACTTAGGAAGTCGCCCACTAATCATTAGAGAAAAAGCAGAGAAGAAGAATGAGTGAAGAGGTCTGTTAAACAAAATACAGAATGGCTAGCAATTATGGTGGATTATATATTTTTAACCCGGCCTTGTGCCAGCGTTGTTTTTTGCTCCTTAGGGCAGCTCATTACTGAAGGAATCGTTATGGTAATGAAAATTGGCTTAATTTACCCTTCTTTCTTTAAATAAATCCGGGGTCACGCCTGTGCTGTCGATTGCTGTTTAACTCGCACGGCCTTGTGCCAGCGCTGTTCTCGCTTCTTAGGTAATCCTCTGATGAACAAATCCTTATGATAATGAAAATTGACTCTTTTTTTTGTCGTTTCTCTGCGTAAATCCGGGTCACACCGGCGTGCTCTTTTGTTTCTTAATTCGCCTTTGTGTAGGCGTAGATTACCAGTGACCTTATGTCAAATAACCCAGCGAGGTCAATATGATGATGATGATGATGATGACAGATGTTCTGGTGGGCGACAAGAGGCACCTGAATGATGATTAATTATAGAAAATTATACAAGTTCAACAAAGGGACGGAATCATCTACTTAATGAATGATTGATGTAGGGAGATGACCATTACAACAGTACTCATTAAGGAGACGATATTGTGGCAAATTTGATGTGATATTTGAGTGATTGATAAAGGAAAGTACTCAGTACTTGGGGAAGGCGTCCACTTGATAAATGATGGATGTAGGGAGAAGTCTAGTAAAAAGATTAATGATTAGAAATACAGCATTTGAGTAAAAGGACTCACTACAATGATTATTGGCGATGCAAGACACTATATTCTTAAATATAAGTAAACATAAAAGACAATAAAAAGAGTAAAAAATGCGCCGAAGTTTCTTCGGCGCAATCGAGTTTTCTGTACAGCGTTTAATGCTGTATGAAACTCTCAATGTGCTGCAGTACGAAACTCTCAGCCACGACCGGGCAGCGCTCAGTTCCTCCCCAGATGCGGTCAAGTGAAGATGTGAAGTCGGCTGGCACCTGTAGTGGTGCCACACGCACGATCCATGGCTAACCTTAACCTTAAATAAAATAAAAACTACTGAGGCTAGAGGGCTGCAAGTTGTTATGTTTGATGATTGGAGGTTGGATGATCAACATACCAATTTGCAGCCCTCTAGCCTCAGTACTTTGTAAGATCTGTGGGCGGACAGAAAAAGTGCGGACGGACAGACAAAGCCATCTCGATAGTTTTCTTTTACAGAAAACTGAAAATGTCATACCTACGTAATAGATTCATGTCACTAAGCCAGTATTAGACGACCAAAATACTGCTAAAAAAAGAGAAATATGAAGAGATAATAAGAAAACTGAGTAAAACACGGGCAAGTGCTAGGTGACAAAATTCTTCGCATAAAAGAAAATAGACACAAAAGAATTAATGTAACAAAGGAATGAGGGAGCAGAAGGAATGAATAGGCGAATAAGAGGGGAGGAGAACATGAATAAGTGTAGGAAAGAGGCTTTTATGGTTTGATAAAACAAAAGAATGAGATTAGGACTTAGGTCGTTTTAAAAACCGAATGAATGACGTCAGACGAGAGAATCTAGTAGACGAGTAACATACAGTAAGAGAAAGAAGGATGGATAAGTAAGGAGAGTGTATTACTCTTTCTTACTTCTCTTACATAAAAAGATAAGCGAAAATAAAAATGAGAATTATTATATTTCTACAAAAAAGAAAAAAGTAACTAAAATCAAATATTCAAAATACGTAGATCTTTCACAAAGTAAAGCTTCGTAAATTTCCAGTGAAAATATACATCTTGTATTCCATAAATTCAGGGCAAGTTTTAAGGATTAGCAACAAGCTTTTAAAAAAAGCACACAGCTAATCCTTAAAGTACAATAAACGAACACTGTAATGAAAACAAACAACCATAATATATTCAACAATAAAAACATCCAATAAAATAACAGAGCCAAGACCAAATAAAAATCGAAGGTAAGCGAACAATATATGACAAGAAGCAAATACACGGGATCTTTAGTAATGGAAAAATGAATACAATCCCTCAAGCAAAAGTACCAATTCTTGCGTTGTGAATGAAGAAGAGAGAACAGAAGCAATGCGGCAGAAATACCTCGAGGTTCCATAAAAGTTTACGCGCAACAAATTGGATAAAAATAACTTTCCTGTGTACATAAAATCACATGAAGAGGTTTGAAATAGGACCCACTTTTCTATAACGAAGGTTTTAAGACGAGGGTCCTTCAGATATGGAACGTACTGAGGGGGAAGGGGGAGGGTTGTATATATATGAGAGAGAGAGAGAGAGAGAGAGAGAGAGAGAGAGAGAGAGAGAGAGAGAGAGAGAGAGAGAGAGAGAATCTACGTCACTCATCTAAAATAAACTCTGTTTGTATCTCATCTACCGGAATGGGAGTCTTGAAAGGGCTTGAGAAACCTCGCTTTGGATTTAGACAATGGATTTCTGTAATGTCTGACACAAAACAACATCGGTAATTATAGCACCAGCATTAATAGCAGCAGCGATAAAAGCAGCAGAAGCAGCAGCGCCCGCTACTAAATCAGATGTGAAGTAGAGAAGAAGTGATGAAGTAGGCAGGGGAACGCGAGAAGTGGTCTGACATTTTCCATCTGCTTTTAATTTTAGAATGAAGGCAGTGGCTCTTATCCAGTGCTGAATATGACGTCATAACAGTCTACAGTTATGTAACTACAAATATATGAATGTTCTTATGCTCATTAAATAATAATTACAGTTGAAAGACACTCATAGTAGCTTGAGTATCAAAATGCAGAGAACAATCCATAATTATGAAACCACAAAATATATTTTTTTAACAGGTAAATTTGTACAGAGAGCTTTCGATAATCCGTGCGATTCTCCTTTTCAGTCGCACAGATTTTCGAACGCTCTGTACATAGATTCGATCTTTGAAAATCATTGTATTTGCACCGTTACATTACATAACTGTGAATTGTTTCCCCCCAATCATTGTTGTAGTCAAAACCACGGAACAAATAAGATATAAGGGAATACTTTCAGGAGTGTTTACTCGGGATAGAATAAAGACAGTAGCCAAGGCAATCTTTAATAATGTCGATGTTATTGCGGTATATATATATATATAGAGAGAGAGAAATTTCTTTGGATTTTCTTTCAGTCAAAGGTGTATTTATAATTTTCCAGCCTTGAGCTGCAGCTCATACATAACTTTTATTATATTCCAAGTCTTTTCATTGAAAAGTATATTTAACAGTTAATTCCCAGAAAGTCAACACCCGACAGCCATAAGGAATATTATTTATGGTACCTTGTGACCTGATCAGCGTAATTACCTGATATTTTATCCATCATATTATTCGCATTTTTGCTGCCTCTCTCTTCTCTCTCTCTCTCTCTCTCTCTCTCTCTCTCTCTCTCTCTCTCTCTCTCTCTCTCTCTCTCTCTATATATATATATATATATATATATATATATATATATATATATATATATATATAAATACACATTTTTAGCTGCTGCCAGTATATGGATATATGCATGCATATATATATATATATATATATATATATATATATATATATATATATATATATATATATATATATATATGTGTGTGTGTGTGTAATCCCAAGACCAACGACATAAAAACTATTTCTCAGTGGGAAACATGTCACCTGATCTGGCTGATGATTGAAAGGGTTAAGAAATTTGTGAAATAAATGAGGAAAGTCTTTCCCAACATCCGCATTCGATTCTGTATGAGTAGGATGAGGAGGAGGGAGGAACAGCAATCCTACACTAAACGATCCCAGCTGTTTTCGGTGACAGCCGTTCTACGTGCGCAGAACTTATCTATAAACCAAACAAAGCATTCAATGAAATTCAAAGACTTTCTTTGTCTGCCGTCTGTTTCATACATAACAGCGAAGATTCTTTTTCCGTCTGTATCCCAAAATAGTAGCAGACACTTAGTCATAAATATGACATACGATTGTGTAGGGCAAACAATGAGAAAAATAAAAACTGAAAATAAATGGGGGTTGCAGCATATGATGTGAATGACTGTTCTGTCCGGCTAAATAAAAATAACAGTTGACAACTACGTCAGACATATTAAGGAAACGGGGATGCATTTAAAAGCAGCATTACAAGCAGTAATAAATTTGCCAACGCGATGTGAGTTCTGCTAAATTTAATCACCTGGTGGGATTTTTAAGTTTCCTCCCGGTCTCATTCCATTTCTCTCACTAAAAAGCAGTGCTTTCACCACCCACTAAAGTGCTTGCTTGCATCATTATCTCCGGTCTCTGCTAAGAGTTGTGGCTAATCTTGAAAAAGAAGGATAAAAAGTCGCTACATTTTTCAGCCCTTTTTTTTTACAGCTCACAGATTAGAATCGCATGAGACTGCAGTATTCAGGCTAATTCTACTAGCTGAGGGCCGCGTTTGCGTGACGTATTGACAGCCTGAAGTTCTGAAATAGATACTCTTGTTAAGGCTGGCCAAGCCGTTAATTTGAGGACTTACGAACTGTAAAACATGATATCGCTAATCCGCTTTTTTTTTTTTTTTTTTTTTTTACAATGAACTATAGCTCGCTCATTCGCAAAAGGTTTTCGGGATGCAATTAACCTTGAATAGTTGACCTGCTATTAACCTTGAATATAGTTGACCATCGGAAATTTTTCTAGTTCTATAAAGGGACCAATCTATTGAGACGAATGCTTTAAAAGCCTTTTTACCAAATTTATTGCTAAAAAGTGGAATGCCTCATTCGTCACGCACAAAAAATGACATGAAATGATGGAGTAAAATATGAGTAAAATGTTTACTCACAAAACATACTGGATCAAAAATAGAAGTCTAACTGACTTCACACAGAGAAGTGAAAATCGACCTAACATAAACAACAGGTGCAAGGAAGATGATAAAGAACATAATAACAGAGAACAGAATTAGATAATGGATAAAAGAAAAATGAGAAAATTTATTAATTAAAAGTGGAATACGTTAGTCACACAATAAAGGGAACATAAGATAAAGGAGCATAAAAATGATTGAAATGTTTTACTCATGAAAGATACTGGATTAAAAATAGACACCTGATTGATGCGAGGAAGATGACCAAGAATATAATAATAGACGGTAAGAACTAGATATTGGATGAAAGGAAGATAAAATCGAAAAATAAGACTCCCCCAACTTTATCCCTGCGAATGGGCCTGCACAAAAAGTCAACGGGTTGGAGAATATAATAAAAAGGAAAACTTCTTGCAAGAGAGACTCTTTTTTTTTATAAATATAACACATAGGTGTCTTCGTTGTTATTCTAAGATATTACCTCTGCAGCGAAGCTGAGAGAGAGGATAATGTCTTCAACAGTGGCTAAGATTTTTCTTTTTTTTCTATCTTTTTCTCGGGGGTGGGGGGTAAGATGGGGGTAAGGTAGAGTGTAGGGGGTGGGTGGTGGAGAGATCGGATGAACGGATTCAGACGAAATTTGGAAAAAATTCTGTATCATTAACTTGTCAAAATCTAGTTGTAACCCCACTGAAAAAAAGGACTAAAAATAAAAAAAAGAAAAAAATTTTTTTTAACAAAAAAAGATAACGGTCAGGTTCTCTTCTTATTGTGTCATTAACGAACTTCAAATCTTCGGCTTAATCTTCCCCGGTTTAATCTCTCTTGTGATATTACTGTGATTATGTTATTATACAAAAATTGCAATTTATAACGTTCCCCGCCCTCGCAGGATGAATACGAAGGCTTAATTACAAATCGATGTTGTTGATTTACATGTGTGCTCTATACCTTTGTTATTAACAGTTGATTAATGTGTCTAAAAATAAAAAGCAAATAACAAAAACCACTACAACGACTAAAACAATTGAATGAGAAAAGAATTGGAAGGCACGAGAATGAAATAATGAGAAATTAATTATAAATTATATCCTAGCGTTCAAATTTTAAGGGAGTTTTAGCTATAGTTTTCATGAAATAACGACGTCCGTGTTCGACATTTAAAAACAAAATACCTAACAACCATGTCTAAACTACCTCGCGAGAAAGGTTATCATGTAAAACAAGTAAAAAAATGCGCCGAGGTTTCTTCGGCGCAATCGAGTTTTCTGTACATCGTATAATCAAGGCCACCGACAATAGATCTATCTCTCAGTGGTCTCGATATAATGCTGTATAAGCCGCAGCCCATGAAATTTTAACAACGGCCCGGTTGTGGCCTGGCCTATATCGTTGCCAGATGAACGATTATGGATAACGTTAACCTTTTAAATAAAATAAAAACTACTGAGGCTAGATGGTTGCAACTTGGTATGTTTGATGATTGGAAGGTGGATGATCAACATACCAATTTGCAGCCCCCTAGCTTCAGTAGTTTATACTATCTGAGGGCGGACAGAAAAAGTGCGGACGGGCAGACAAAGCCGGCACAATAGCTTTCTCTTCAGAAAACTAAAAACGTTATCGAGTCATATCGACCTTTTCAAAATACCACCATAGAATTTACATCTTGGTTGACAAATTTGTCCTTCAGGAACTTAGGTAAAAGTCACGGCAAGTTAAGGAGACATCTGGCATCTCCACAATGTCGAATCTTAGTATCATCATTAAATTAACAATATTTTATCATTTGGTAATTGTGATTTTTGTTTAGCGACTTTGTTTCACACGCAGCTACCAATATATATACATACATATATATATATATATATATATATATATATATATATATATATATATATATATATATATATATATATATATATATATATTTTTTTTGCTTAAAAATACGGATATTTTTCTTCACTGTGGAGTTACCAGACGTCTCTCTACTTCGCAGCGATATGAGCCGAAATTTATGAGGTCAACTGTACCAAATGGGGAAAATTTAAGTCTGGGCCCATGAACGATGAAACATGAGGTGATGCAACTTTGCAAAGTGCAACATCACGAGAGTCATGAAATATGTGGTGTCCGAGACTATCGACACTGCATCTAAATACAACAGTTAAACAGTCTAGCGGTTCGAAAATTTAGATACATGGGGTCTAATCATGGCATTCAAACAAAATTAGGTGTTCGAAAATGTAGACAAAAGAGGTCTAAAAAAATGTCCAGTGGTTCGAAAATGCAGACACATGGAGTCTAATCAAGGCATTTAAACAAAATTAGCCGTCGAAATTGTAGACAAAAAGGTGTACTCATTGCAATTCAACAACGAGATAAGGCATTCAAAAGAGTCTCAACATCGTAGTTAAACATCGATATCATTAAAGTTTGTTTTTCCATTGTTATCAAAAACGCGAAACTCACGCAACATTGCAATAAAAACTCGTACACATTCATCCATGAAGCTTCCAAATGAGACTTAATATCACAATGTGACGTAGGGGGGGGGAGAGAGAGAGAGAGAGAGAGAGAGAGAGAGAGAGAGAGAGAGAGAGAGAGAGAGAGAGAGAGTAGTAGTATTTCATGAATGACCCCACCCCTCTAGTGTATTAATCATTATATAAAGAAGCACTGATAGTTTACGTGAGCTCTCTCTCTCTCTCTCTCTCTCTCTCTCTCTCATCACCACTAAATTCAACCCACGACAGTCGACTGACAGCCAGTTAAAAAATTCACTGACTGAGTCGACAAACACTAGATTTTATGGGACGCCACAATAACACTTTTTTCCTCGCTCGGTTCGGGAGTTGGAGACTCGGTATATCAGTTGTGTGTGTGTGTGTGTGTGTGTGTGTGTGTGTGTGTGTGTGTGTGTGTGTGAGAGTGAGAGAGAGAGAGAGAGAGAGAGAGAGAGAGAGAGAGAGAGAGAGAATAAAAACTACCGGTGCGTTTAATTGACATCCCTGTCAAATCCCCGGACATGAATAGGGAACAAATTATAGATTTACCAAAGTCTCGCAGTTAACTTTAATGAAACGGAACGTCTATTGTAGCCTAATCTCCATAATTTGAAAGTGAAATTACATTTTTCCGATAAGTATTTTGGATATTTTTTTTTAAATCAACATTATTTTAAAAATCTGTTTGGAGGGATGGATATTTCAGCAAGTTATTAAAATTCCAATGACACAAATTAGGATAAAATGCGTTGGCTTGAAACGTAAGATGGATACAATGAATTTGGAGTGTTTGGGAAATTTAGATGTACGATAATATTCCGATGCAATGTTTGAGGTTAGATTACCTTCAACTTGCCAAGTGTATTTTGGATTACCTTTTGAACTAAAGCTTTTTTATTACGAACCTTTTTGTCAGTGCAATTTTTGTTGTTGCAAGTCACAAGTCTTTATAAATGTAACTTTCTCTTATGTTAATTTTATGCAGCAATTATTTTACCAAAGACAATCAATATGTATGAGCATTAAGTTTAAGCAAAATTACTTTCGAAATGAAGGATTTGCATGTTGATGTTACAACGTATGTTATGTGAACCATTACCGATGTTTGTAATCTGCATCAGTCGAAATGTATTGACATTAAAGTTTCGTTTCCGAGGTGACTGCATTCGTAAAAATGACACAGGCTATTTTCAGAAACTTACATAAAAGCGCTGGAACTATATGAGAAAAGATATAAGTTATGGTAGAGATTATTCTCCAAAATTATTTTCCTAAAATACTAGATTGCAAGGGGAGTGATAATGGTTGTGGCAACAATTATCTGAAAAAAAAAGGTCTTATAAATATTCAAATAGCATGGGGATGGAAATAAGTTGTGGCAGGAATTACCTGAAAAAAAAAATGCTGAAGCTGCGCGGGAAATAATATGTTTAGGGGAAAAATTAATTTTACAAAACTGTCTTTTAACTTTGTTCTAAATGAACAACCACCCCGTAGTGCCGTCAGTGCACCTCAAGCGATGCGCTGTAGGCATTACTTAAGGTTCTTCGCAGCGTCCCTTCGGCCCTTAGCTACAACCCCCTTCATTCCTTTTACTGTACTTCCATTTATATTTTTTCTTCCATCTTGCTATCCACCCTCTCCTAACAATTGTTTCATAGTGCACCTGCGAGGTTTTCTTCCTTTTACACCTTTCAAACCTTTCTACTCTCAATTTCCTTTTCTGCGATGAATGACCCGGTAGGTCCCAGTGCTTGGCCTTTGGCAAAAAAAAAAAAAAAAAAAAAAAAAAAAAATTCAATATTTAAGTGAACAACCTGTTGTCATATTAAACAAACATTAGTGGCAGTGCTGAAGTTTAAAGCTCCATCTATCAATCGTATGTCACTATGTATTATGAACGTACATTAGCCTGAGCTTACAGGAACGGTACGTAACGCCCTCAGGTAGGGACTTATCGTCCCGACCCTCTCTTTTATTACGTCACATATGACAGTACGTGTACACTAGCCAGTTATCCCGCTGGTTATTATCGTGAAAAAAAGTAAAAAAATGCGCCGAAGAGCAGCGTATAATCAAGGCCACCGAAAATAGATCTATCTTTCGTCGGTTTCGGTATAATGCTGTATGAGCCGCGGCCAATGAGACTTTAACCACGGCCCGGTGGTGCTCTGTCCTATATCGCTGCCAGAAGCACGATTATGGCTAACTTTAACCTTAAATAAAATAAAACTACGGGGGTAGAGGGCTGCAATTTGGTTTGTTTGATGATTGGAGGGTGGATGATCAACATACCAATTTGCAGCCCTCTAGCCTCAATAGTTTTTAAGGTCTGAGGGCGGATAGAAAAAGTGCGGACAAAAAAAAAGTGCGAACCGACAAACAAAGCCGGCACAATAATTTTCTTTTACAGAAAACTAAAAGCGACTATTGACTTTGCGTGACCCGACCTTCTGGACTTGTGGCTCTTCTCAGTGACATATTTTTATCCTTCTCGGAATCCCGGAAAAGAAAGAGAAACGGTGGTTCACGAGAAAAGAGCGAAAGAGAGCCGAATATCTAAGAGAAAACGAACGTTATTCCGCTTCAAGGACAACCATGAATAATGTTCTGCATCTGTCAGTAAGATAAAGACGAGTGCTGGAACGCTGGAACAATACAGAAAATCTTATACAGACACTGACCTGAAACTGCCCTCAGGAATAATCTTATACAGACACTGACCTGAAACTGCTTTGAGGAATAGAGTTTTCGTATATCAGTCAGTTAATCGAAAGAATGAACAGTTAAAAACAGGTAAATTGTGCGCCGAAGTTTCTTCGGCGCAATTGAGTTTTCTGTACGGCGTATAATCTAGGCCACCGAAAATACATCTATCTTTCGGTGATCTCGGTATAATGCTGTATGAGTCGCGGCCCGTGAATCTTTAACCACGGCCCGGTGGTGGCCTATCCATATCGTTGCCAGACACACGATTTTAGCTAATTTTAACCTTAAGTAAAATAAAAACTACAGAGGCTAGAGGACTGAAATTTGGTATGTTTGATGATTGGAGGGTGGATGATCAGCATACCATTTTGCAACCCTCTAGCCTCAGTAGTTTTTAAGCTCTGAGGGCGGACAGAAAAATTAAGGGCTACTCTATGAGCAAGAGCCCGTGCTGGCATAAAGCCAGCTCAATCAAAAACAACAGACAGAGAGAGCCGGCACAGTAGTTTTTTTTTTTTACAGAAAACTAAAACTGCTTACATAAGTGAAAGTACGAACAGTTAAAAATCATTCCAGTAAATATATGACCAGTTTAAAAATCACTCCCGTAACTGAAATCAAGACCAGTGAAAAATGATTCCCGCAACAGAAAGTACGAACAGCTAATAATCACTTGCGTAAATGAAAATATGACCAGTGAAAAACCACTCATGTAATAGAAAGTATAACCAGTTACAAATCACCCGAGTAATTGAAAATATAACCAGTTGCAAATCAACTGCGCAGTTAGAATTATGACCAGTTACAAATCACTCATGTAATTTAAAGTATAACCAGATAAAAACTACTCGCTTAACTGAAACAATAAACAGCTGAAATCAATCACATAACTGAAAGTGACATATTAAAAACTGCACTCTTTTTAAAGTATGAGAAATTGAAAATTACTGATGCCATTAACAAAATGAAGAGTTAAAACTCAGTCACGTAATTATTAAAATGAATGTTAAAAAAAAAATAACAGCTGGTAAATAATCACAAGATGCATTCAGCAAACGTGACATACGAAAACCTGAAGAGCAAACAATAAAAAAATAAAATAATAAAAATATCAAGCGTGTTTTCCCATAATACTTTTGAACCCAACTTCCGTCTCCCACCAAACTCCACGTGCATGACGCAGGAATTACTGTCCTCCAATGATAGAGGGCGCTTGAAAATAACGCTTCATTATTTCAGCCCCAAACTGTACTAGTGGTCGATACAATTTCTATTTCAGTATGCCAAATGACACTCGAGTCAGCTCTGTCCAGATGAAACTCACGGTATCCAGCAGATCAACGTTGCAAATACTGCGAAAATTGCAAACTTGGCTTACGAGAGCGTCGTGATGTCGTCAAGGAAGATATATTTGCTCTTCAAATTACCTGCGCATGACTTTCGTTTACTTTTCCAAGTCGGGAGAAAATGAAGTGTGTTGCGCTCAAGCAGTGATTAGGACCAGAGAGCGGGTTTCAATGTTTGTTTTCTCCAGAGTTAAATTATTATTGTCATTCGTAATGTGCACATATGGAAAATACAGATATATATAATATATAAAAGCATTAAGCTACGAATGTCCTTTAATATCAATTCGCTCTACCTCAGAACAATATATGAAAATATATTATTCCCAAGGCAGAGCGAATTAGATATCAAAGGACATTTGTAGCTTAATGCTTGTATATGAATCACGGTGATGTGATACAATTCATTCGTAAAATATATATATGTATGTATATATGTATGTATGTATATGTATAACTCAATTACGAAAATATGGAACGTGATGAATATATAAATAAAGGCAATGCCACGAAGGAAAGTGAAACGATGGAGTGGTGCTAGGCCTTTCGACTTGTTGTCCTTTACTTAGCAGACTGACACAAATATAAAAATAAGGCTACAAAGAAAGCTCGTATAAATGACAGATGGGGATTATGCAGGAAAATATGTACCTGGAATCCAGCACAGTTGAAGAATTAGTAGACCTACCAAAACAGAGGTATTTATTTAAGAGGTTTACAAAAGATTAGGCCCAACCGCTCGAAGGCAGGGACAAGTCAATTAAAAGATCTTACAGGGAAAGATACTGACCAACAGAAATGACAGTGGAAAGAGTAAGCAGATTACATACGTTGCAAAAATTTTTATTGTTCTCCTTATGGTAAACAATAAAAATTTTTGCAAAGTGAACATTTTCAAAAAAAAAATATGTCAAACATACGAACACATAGAAAATATACATAAGGTGACTAATTAGTAATTAAATCAGTGATTTTATCTTTAAGGTCATTCTTGAACATTTTACAAATACGGGGGTCCAAATGACACATGCCAGGGCTAACTTATTCTTTGTAGCAAGTGACCTTATCTCGGCCACCTATTTCCAACTCATGAACCCACAGCAAACAATAAAGAACATAAAAAAAGTAGCATTACTAGAAGGAAAATAAAAGCATCACTAGAAAGAAGGAAAATAAAAAACATTACTAGAAAAAGGTAAATAAAAATAGCGTAGAAGGAAAATAGAAACATTACAAGAAGGAAAATGAAATTCCACGAATTAAGACGTGTTAAAGGACGGGCAGGTCAAGATGTTAAAAAAAAAAAAAAAAAAAAAAAAAAAAAAAAAGCTTCCCTCTCGTGCAGGGAAGCATTGCGTGACGCTATCACGAGAAAAAGCAATTAATAAACAGGCATCAGTAATTAGCAAGTCTTGTAGCCTAAAGGCACGCGACTAAACCGGGTCACGAAGTGCAAAAGGAAGGAGAGAGGAACTCGGGAACACATTTGCATCAGTGAAAGTCAAGTCTCTCTCTCTCTCTCTCTCTCTCTCTCTCTCTCTCTCTCTCTCTCTCTCTCTCTCTCTCTCTCTCTCTCCAGTATTAACGCTCAACTTGTAGACATCTATATCTATCTCTTTTGGAAACAACAATAAAACTTTATTTACCTGAATATCAACCCATTGTTGGTATTTCTTTCCTTCTCTCTCTCTCTCTATAATATTAACGCTCAATTTGTAGACACCTTTATCTATGTCTTTTGGAAATAATAAAACTTTATGTACTAGAAAATATCCACGCCTAGCTGGTATTTCTCTCTCTCTATCTCTCTCTCTCTCTAATATCAACAATCAATTTGTACACATGTCCTGTATATATATCCCTCTTTTATTAATAACAAACAAACTTTATTTACTTGAATATCAACGCCTTGTTGGTATCTCTCTCTCTCTCTCTCTCTCTCTCTCTCTCTCTCTCTCTCTCTCTCTCTCTCTCTCTCTCTCTCTCTCCAATATTAACACTCAATTTGTATACATCTTTATCTATCTCTTTTGGAAATAATCAACTTTATTTGAATATCAACGCCTTGTTGGTATTCCTGTCTCTCTCTTCTCTCTCTCTCTCTCTCTCTCTCTCTCTCCAATATTAACATTCAATTCGTACACATCTATATACTGTATATCCCTCTTTTGTTAATAATAATCAAATTTTATTTACTTGAATATCAACGCTTAGTTGGTATTCCTTTCTCTCTCTCTCTCTCTGTTATGACGCCAGTTTTAATAGACATAATCGATCAATCAATCAATCACTCAATCTCTCTCTTTCTCTGTTGTGACGCCAGTTTTAATAGACATAATCAATCAATCAATCAATCAATCAAAATCTCTCTCTCTCTCTCCTTCTCTGTGTTGTGACGTCAGTTTTAATAGACATAATCAATCAGTCACTCAATCAATCAATCAATCAATCAATCAATCAATCTCTCTCTCTCTCTCCAATATTAACACTCACTTTGTACTGTACATATCTATATTTATCTCTTTTGTTAATAACAAGAAACTTGATTTACTTGAATATCAACGCCTAGTTAGTATTCCTTTCATTCTCTCTCTCTCTCTCTCTCTCTCTCTCTCTCTCTCTCTCTGTGGGTCGACCGTTTGAAGTTAGTTTCCATACCTAGATAATTTACGGTCACGCAACACAACAAAATCACGCCATTCGGGGATCAGGTATTCGAGGTCACGGGACAATTTTTTTTTTATTCTGGAAGTCTCGAGGGTTGGGTCATCCGTTACGTGACCGTTACGAGAACTGAACTTGCGTAATGCTTTTGTTTATGTCGTTTATCGAAGGATTATCAACTATTTTCCTCCAGTGCAGATGTTATCACGGCTCGTCTCGTATATTTTACGTGAAGTGAAGTCTGGTCAGTCGATAACAAATGGGGGAACATTCTCTCATTCTTTAAAACACACACAAATTATAAGATATATATATATATATATATATATATATATATATATATATATATATATATATAGAATATATATATATATATATATATATATATATATATATATATATATATATATATATATACAGTATATATATATATATATATATATATATATATATATATATATATATATATATATATATATATATATATATATATATATATATATATATATATATACACATATATTTCGTTTGAAATTATAACTTTTTCATTATCTGTTTAGATGAAGCAGCAGATGTCTAAGAATTTATTTTGTTTATTTTTTCCTTATTTCAAATTCTTCACTACTACTGCTGTTGCTACCACTGCTACTGTAAGTAGTAGTAGTAGTAGTAGTAGTAGTAGTAGTAGTAGTAGTAGTAGTAGTAGTAGTAGTAGTAGGAGGAGGAGGAGGAGGAGGAGGAGGAGGAGGAGGAGGATGAGGAGGAGGAGTATTTTAACTAGTGAAGTGTTAATATTAAGACATTGCATCGTATAAGATACCAACAATTCATAATTATTTCTACAGCTTGCTACAATAGGTCCTGATCTTTGCATAACGTCCCGAATACACATAAGGTGTTTTATACAAACAGCTAATAGGAATTAACACAATTGAGAGAGAGAGAGAGAGAGAGAGAGAGAGAGAGAGAGAGAGAGAAGAGAGAGAGAGAGAAGAGATGCAGCACACCCATAAACCATACAGAGGCAGAAATAAAAAAAAAAAAACAAGAAAGGTCCCGAGCCATCCTTAAAGGCAACTGTATCCTCTTTTTATGATTCCGTCCCCTTCCATGAAACTATAATTTTGGCCCGGGGGGTAGTGGGGAGGAGGAGGAGGGGGAGGGCTTCCACTAGCCTGATCCAGCCTGGAACAGCGGTTGAGAAATGGTGTGAACGTGGAATAATGCCGGGTCTGGCTGATTCTGCCCGGCCCTCCTGCTGCTTTCGCTGCTGCTGCTGCTGTTGCTGCTGCTGCTGCTGCTGCCTTCAGGACGGCTGACTGGCTGGCCGGGGCTGTAGCAGATCGGGGTGGGGGTGGAGGAGGGGGAGGGGGAAGGGGAGGGGAGGGTGCGATGCCTTCACTGGAAGAGGCGAATGTTGGCTTTGCAGCCTTTGGGAGTGACTCTCTCTCTCTCTCTCTCTCTCTCTCTCTCTCTCTCTCTCTCTCTGCTAGTGTGTGCTCCTGGAAGACTTGTTTATTGTGAATGGTTGCTTGAGTGTTTAAGCATAAGGCTTGTCTGGCTCTCTTAGAGTGCCATTTCCTATAGGATTTATGTACAGTGAACTGCAGTGCTTGGTGAATGATCTGTCTGCTGGCTGTCTATCTGCCTGTCTGTCTGTCTATCTAAAATAGTCCGAAGGGCCAAGATATAAAGAATGCTTGTTTTTCTTATTTGACTGAATAGAGAGATTGTTTTTACAAAGAGAAATATAATAAAAAAAAAAAAAACGACGATCTAATAACATTTATTCCGGGTCAAGGTACCGTTCAGTCGATAGCAAAATATTTATAAATATAATAACAATAACAATTAATGACTTCAAAGTTGCATAAATCCTTATTAGACACAAGACAGTAATTGAAGTACTTTTTATCTCCACTATCATTAGCACACTAAGACCAAGTTCGCACATATACACACACACATATATTATTTGAGAGAGAGAGAGAGAGAGAGAGAGAGAGAGAGAGAGAGAGAGAGCTAATCCCAAAGGACGAGAAAGGCGTTTCCTGCTATTTGTCCATCAGACAAAGGACTGCAGGTGTTTGTCCAATAGTCCAAAAACCAAATACCTACAGATTGTTTTCAAGATCAACCGCACACCCCCGCCCCTCTCTCTCTCTTTCAGCTCGTGTGTGTAACGAAAATCTTAGGTGGGCCAGAGGCTCAAGATTTCCTCGTGCCCTATTTTCTTATATCTATTAAATCTTTCGAACGTAGGGGATGTATGGAATTATGTAGGGGGATAATGTAGGGGATTATTCCCTTACCAAAGATCAATAATAACCCCATTTGAAAGCTCCCCTTCCGCTATGTACCTATGCATAACCTA
>NC_089793.1:10510323-10527823 GCF_040412425.1 Macrobrachium rosenbergii | reverse complement strand
GAATTTCAAGTCAATGGCCCCTTTGGTGGGCTTGTTCCATATGAATAGTGTTCATCTTCTGAATTATATATATATATATATATATATATATATATATATATATATATATATATATATATATACTATACATATATACATATATATATATGGGCTGAAAAAAATTCAGATAATTTTGAAAACAGAATTAGAACTGCTTCTCCTCAGTATTCATAGCATATGTACTCGCGTACACAATAAAAGTGCACATACATACGTGTACGCCTCTATATGGTGCCCTTTTCAGCTCCGGTGAAAGTCAAGGATTAACGTTCTGTCATAGATTACACTTAAGATTTTACCCTTAACAGATGACGAAACTTTACCCTTCTCCTCTTGTGATGACTGGGACTCATTCCCCCTTTTAAGGAGAGTCTTAAAAATTAAGACAAACGCGCCAAAAAGATAAAAATAAATAGATAAAAATAAATAAATAAAAATAAATAGATAAAAATAAATAAATAAAAATAAATAAATAAAAATAAATAGATTTGCCAAATTTTACTAAGTACTTTACAGTATAGTCATTTGAGTCCAGCGGTCTTCACTATACCAAGGAATGGCTGGTTGGTGACTATGTCCCATGACATAACTATCAAATCTGTTAAATTTTATCATTTCGAGTGAGGAAACCAATGTATAAGTTATGCAAATTTTTATACCGAAAGACAGTACATCTCAATACTTCAAAAGGAATGTTCAAAACTGTATCTGTGAAAAACCTCTTTAGAGTTCTGTGTACTATTAGAGCAGTGGTTCTTATCCTTTTTATTACCACGCCCCCTCTGAGTGTTGGTCCTTCCCTCCACGCCCCTCTTGCATCTGTGAGTAAAATTTCCTCCCAGATTTAAAGGAAAATGAAGAATAAAGAGAAAGTGAAGGGGTGTTTATATTCGTAAGCCCAACGTGTCTAACTTGAGTAGTAGACCATAGGAAACTAACGTTATAAGGCGATACTTTTGCATTTTTTCATAAACTTTTGAATATTAGTTCCTCAGTCTTGTTAAGAGAATTATGAATATAATTAGAGAATTTTTTATTTTTTCCTAGGGCTTGTGCCCCCCTGGAAATTGGTAACGCCCCCCAGGCTGAGAACCACTGTATTAGAGGATATCAGCATGTAAGTCTTCCCATTTGTTGTGAGCGCAAAGTTTACTATAAGCCTACTTACATACCTGTTTAAGTATCCTTTTTATGTCACAGATATTTTCACTTGGACCAAGTTCTATAGTTGTATGTGCAATTATTCTGTATTCGTACAAAGGACTTTTTCGCAGTATTCTGGGATAAGATCATCTTGTTAAATCCAGGTAATTTTACCATACTTTACGGATAACCCTGGAGCTCGAATCTCTTTCGGATAAATCTTGTTAATTCACTAGGTTTCCTCATCTTTTATGGTCACTGAGGTGGAAAGGTTGATTTATTCTGCATTTAATCTACAGTGCATTTTTAAAGGTTTCTTCAAAACTTAGCATGATTGGCCGCCCGCCCCCTCCCAAACACACACACACACACACACACACAATCCTTCTTCTCAGATGTACAGGCCAGTCTTTCTCTACCCATCCAGAGCTGCGTGAAGACAGGGAGAGTTAGAACTAAATTTCGTGACCTTCTCTGAGATCTGGAACATTCTGAATTTGTCTGTGTTAGGTCCTTCCGTGATCTCTCTCTATTCAAGAAACGAATGAAAATCTAACTCCAAAAGTTTCCTCTAAACTGAGGTGGCACTGATTTGTTAAATCCAGCCTTGGTTGGTTATCACGCAGAAAATCCATATTGATATTTGCAGACACGTGCACGCAAAGACCTTCGTATATTCAAACAGTGACAGGTCAATGTCACCGTTTTCAAAACCGATATGCTTCGTTTTACGGGATGAACACCGGCTTTATGATGCTAAGGCTTTTGCAAAAAAGTAAACTCGATTTATAAAGCAGTAAATACTGCTGTTTTTATAATCTCTGATTTAGGAATCTGCACCAGACGCCAGGCTTTCATGGTCAGACCAATATTTACCAAGAAGCTCATCTGCTTGCAATAAACAGGCATTCTCAAGAAGTGTTGTCAATCCGTCTTTTATTGTTGTCTATTTATCTTCATTCGTATGGTATTGCTCTTTCAACTTCTCCCTATTCCATGAAGACACTCTCATTAATCTATAAAATTATTCAAGCTGACTGGCTGTGTTTATTTTGAATTTATTCGCTGCAAACATACTTCGTTGATTTTCTACGAAATTGTTTTTAATATGTGCTTTCATTTTTCCAAAATGGCAAAATTTTGGTTCATAATTTGAGGCAGGAATCCCCAGTTTTCGAATCTGTCCTTTAAATGTTTACGAGTTTATTTGGGACTTTGAGAGAGTAGGGGGACCAGGTTGGCGACGGGACTGAATCTGCCATGATATTTATCGCTTTACGATTTTAGGATCCTCCAACACTGTGTTTTACTGACATTTTGATAAAAGATGTTATTGCGTAATTTTTTTTAAAGCATTTCAGCAATACGTACTGCGGTCAGATTCGATGAATTTTCACGATTCACTGAAATGTCAAACGTAGAGGAAAATTTCCTTCGGACTTTGATGCTACAGTTATCGTAAAAATATAATCACGAGTGAACAATTACGCAAAATTCGTACTCGTCTCCCTCACTGCTTGCGAGCATTCGTAACTCTTTCCAATATCAATCTGCGCCATAAATAATTTATTTCGCAAAGCGAAATTATCGAGCGTCTGGCACCAGCAGCAGCAGCTGCTGCTCCGGGGAGCTACGTGTGATCGTTCTAGAAGGACCACCGACATCCAACTGGGAGGGCCCGCGTACGCTACCCAGGCATTATGACGTAATGTTATGCTGCGGCACGTCCCGTTCTGCCGCGTCCATGAGAATATCCCCTTTTTTTGCCGGGCGAAATTTACCTATTTGGTGGACTTTTCCTGGGCCTTTTCTTTCGTTAAAATGAATACTAAGCGCAGAGAGACACCACATAACTTTTTCGGTATTGTCTTTGAAGGAATTTTAACAGACGAGAAATAAAAGAAAGGTTGCGTCATGTTCCGAGGAATGGAGAGGAAGCTGTTTTTCGCGCGACTGCTTGACATAAGAACGCGCACTCGTGATGAAGAATTCAATTAGAAAATCTTGAGAATTTGTTAACTTTCCATTTTTATATTTCTAATTTCGCAATTCTTCGATTGCACTGTGGAACCGAGTCAGTTTTCAATTATGAAATGGAAATTTTTAAGAAAATTTCTTATTTTTTGCTCAGTTGCTCAAGTTCGTAAACAGCCTGAAACATAAAAAATGATTTTTTTTCTACTGTTTTCCCATTCCACGAGTCATCTGTAAATGTCAGGCACATTCCGGAGTTTAAAAAAATAAATAAATGAAAATGTGTAAATAAGTAAATATCTTAAAGAGCTATCTCAAATAAATAAACATTTTAAATAACTATCTAAAAAAAATAAAAATTTTAAATAACTATCTCAAATTAATACTCTGAATAAACAAATAAACAGTTATTGATAAATATATACATAAATAAATATTCTTTTCTCTTTAAATGTAATAAAAGAGGTAACTATAATTCATACAATCATTAAAACTGTATTAAGACATGAATTCTGCTGACCCTCACGCCAGTGTTAAAATTTAAAAGCAGGGTATTTACTTCGCGCCTCTTTTCTCTCTATTTAGGCTACTCTATTTGCCTGTAAGTTATTTAATACATCATTTTACAAGGTACAGTAAAAAAAAAACAATTTGAATTTTTACCGTTCTGCTTTGCTTTTCCCTAATTTAAAATTGCTTTGTTTGGTGTTAAAAGACACACACTCATATATATGTATGTATATACTATATATACATTATATATGTATGTATATATATATATATATATATATATATATATATTATATATATATTATACTATATACATATAATATATATACATATACATATATATATATACATATATATATATATATATATATATAATTAAATTTAATGAAAAAAGTATAATGAAGAAAAATAAGTGATGACAATGGATACAACAGGTACTCTTTCTGATCATATTCGCGAAGGGAGAGAGAGAGAGAGAGAGAGAGAGAGAGAGAGAGAGAGAGAGAGAGAGAGAGAGAGAGAGAGAGAGAGAGAGAGACTTCGCCAATGGCAAACACGAATCATCGATATGGAATGCAAACCAATCAACGGGGTGACGCAGACGCAAGAGCCCGTGCTGGCATAAGGACAACTTTGTTTTAAAACAACAAGAGCAAACTAATGCCACGTAACTCGCTGACCAAGTCTAGAGAACACCAGGAAGCAGAATTGCCTGACTTTTTAATTATTCATTTAATTCGCCTGAATTGCTGGCACTAACGATTTCCTGTCAAAGTTCACTTCTGAAGTTGGGAAAGGAAGTACAACAGAATCAATTGACCACAATTAACACTGAAATGTAAATATATATGGAAATGTAAATATATATGTATGTGTATTCATATGTATATGTGTGTAGTTATATAAATATGTATGTATGTATGCATATATATATATATATCTGTATATAAAACACACACACACACACACACACATATATATATATATATATATATATATATATATATATATATATATATATATATATATATATATATATACACATACATACACAAACATATATATATGTGTGTATGTGCGCGCGCGCTCAGGTACTATACAGTCTGGTAAACTCTTCAAAGCCTCAAAACCTGGTTTGTTCTTCAAATTGTTCAAATTGTAATAGACATGTAAACGTCGCATATACGTTATTTGTATTCTGTTAAAAAATATTTTTGGAAGCAAAATGATTGAAAATACTAAAATAAATAAACATGAGATAAGTACCCCTAAAAGCAGAACTGCCAATTTTCAAGACTAAACCTCTGGTACTCTAAAAAAGTGAAATTGCAAATTACAGATACAAAACATCAAATGCGGAGATGCCTCAAGTTCGGTCAAATTCGTACCCAGGCTTAACCTAAGGTCGTTGCGGGTCAACACAGCTCCTATTGTGCGCAGCTACTGTTCAATCCATAATAGATTTCTCAGCCGGATATCCAGATAACCATCACGCCGAAATGGGGCTTTGATTTCTTTTATTTCTCAAATAAATCGATTCTACGCACAACACGAAATCTGCGAATGTCTCTGTCCTCACTGCATTTACTCTGAAAGTGTAAATACAAATAAAGGAAGCTGAATGAATGTCTTATTAGCTTTGCGGTCGATGTGGTTATTTTCACGTGACGCCATTTTGCCATCTCAAGCCAATCGACATATTGAATGGGGAGATTTAAAATTAAAATCCCAATATTGGTACTGCCTCTTTTTTTCTTTTTCGTTTTTTTTTCTTGAATAATGCGCAAAGTTCGAGGTCGTAGCCTTGAGAGATGTTATTTTTGTTTTATTGTTAGTATTTACATTTTTTGCATACTTTTATTTTCGAGTATTGACAGTATTTATGGGCCTAAAAGGATTGATATTTTCTTTTCTAATAAGTGAAAATCCACAATTATGTTTATAAGCAAAGTTGTATTTTTCAAAATAAAAAAAAAACACACCCTTGCTCATATACGTAAATGTGGATTTTTACTTATTATTTCCGGTCACAGTATACTGATGCACCATACACCTTCTTTTATAATAAGACTTTTCCCCTTCAAGTTGGCATTTTTTGGATGAGGCTGCTAGCCCCATGCCTTCCCCATATCAGTCGCAACGTAACACTATCCACTAACTACCAGGTACATAATTCACCGATTCAAGAAACAGAAGCCCAATAGGGTTTAACAGAACTTGCCTAAAGCGTTCTGGCTCGCTCAGGAATCGAACTCGAGCCTTCCGCTAGTGAGTCTAGTATCCTATACACTGGACCACGTGTATAAGTAACTGCAAACGTATTTTTTTCTTTATCTGAAGTAGATAAATCAATCAGCAATGCGCAACTGAACATTCACAGGGCAAATGCAAGCCTCACGAGGTCTGATTTCACTGTTTCTTTAAATAAAGTTGTTCAATTTTTATTACCCAACAAAGCTTTTCCATCTGTATCACAACTCGTGGCAATAATATCTGGAATAACCATTGCAAAGCCATTTGCCTTTGCAATGAAAATAAAAATATCAAATATTCTATCATTCTCAAGAGCGATAAGGAATCTCTGGTTACTTTGTTGATATATAATATTCCACTCGGATATAATAATAATAATAATAATAATAATAATAATAATAATAATAATAATAATATATATACATATATATATATATGTATGTATATATACTATATATATATATATATATATATATATATATATATATATATATATATATATATATATATATATAGGTAGTAGACCCTCTTTCAAGCATGCAGTATTGAAGGTGATAGCTGCATCAGCTGCATTCAATTAATATAGTTTTCTCCATCTCTCCGATAACTGATTTTTCATGGTTACTACATTCTGTCCGGAATTCTCCGACGTTTGTCATTCTGGGAGAGGGAGTTATTGTTTTATTTCGGACGAGCACACTATATCAGTCACAGAGTAACAACGAATGGTAACTGAAATCTGGAGTTCAGCCTCCGTGGAGTTGTCCTTCTTCAGGAGAAAACCTTCGTTCAGAGTTTATCTATTCTAGGGCCACGTTTCTCTCGGGTTTTTCTCTCCAAGAATAACAAACGTAGTCGAGTTACTGGCACAGTGCAGTAACCCTGGAAATGCAGCTGATGCCGTTATCGCCTTCTAAAAATTATTATTATTATTATTATTATTATTATTATTATTATTATATTATTATTATTATTATTATTATTATTATTATTATTATTATATAAAATTGCAGCATCAGTCGAACTGATTCGTGATGCTGCCATTTTATTCCACACAGCATGTTTCATAGAGGGTCCCGCTTCCTTCCTATGATGATGATGATTATTATTATT
Source organism: Macrobrachium rosenbergii (assembly GCF_040412425.1). Classification (NCBI taxonomy): domain Eukaryota; kingdom Metazoa; phylum Arthropoda; class Malacostraca; order Decapoda; family Palaemonidae; genus Macrobrachium; species Macrobrachium rosenbergii. The sequence goes on along the minus strand of NC_089793.1, from coordinate 10,520,791 downwards.
ATTGGCGCAATAAAAATCCACAATTATATAGTAAATATATTATTATGCATAATTGTGCATTTTTATTACACAGATTGTTTTTCACGAGATTGTGAATTTCTTAGCATCATTATTATTATTATTATTATTATTATTATTATGTATTATTCCTCATTTATAAGGGATAAGCCGACGAGAATTGTTTTCTTACGCAGGTGTCAAAATAATAAGTTGGCCCTTATAAAATAAAATAGAGCACAACCACGAAAAAAAACTTCAAATAAAAGAAATTCAAACGAAAAAGAAGTTCGTGGATACTGGCAAAGTAGCTAAACCTGTTACGACAGAACTAACAATTAATTCGTCATGTATTTTATCACCGAACACGAGAGTGGTTTGGAAAATAATTTATATATTTTTTGTATATTTCACCTCACTTATTTTAGTCTGTACTTTCTGGAAAATAATGATTTCTTTGTGCATTTTATTTTCGTTATCTTCGTTCTGTATTTACCGTACTTTTTTGTATATTTCATTTCACTTATTTTAGTCTGTACTTTTTGGAGAATAATTATTTGTTTGTTCATTTTATTTTCGTTATCTCAATCCGTGGTTCACCCTTCGTTTCTCTTTATGGAACTGTTTAATTCCTTTTCGCATATTGTTATTCTATTTCACGAAAAATGACTCAGCTATATTATGGAATTTTTGTCTTGCTCCTGTTAAACATAGTGCAAATCATCATTTTATCTCACGAAAAAATGACATAGCTATTCAATAGCAATTTGTCTCCATCCTTAAATACGTGCAAATCATCAACAAGAATCATCGACAATAACAACTACATCATCAACAACAACAACAATAATAATAATAAACACAGCAGAAACCCAACCGAATGGATGAATGACACTTTCATCAGCCTGATGATAAATGGAAACCCTTTAACCACAGCGCGGGATCACAGCATTCATTGTTTTGAAGGAACGGTATACTGGGGTGCTTTCTCGCTTACGAATGTGATACGTTTGATTGATACTGATATTTGATGACCGTCCCATGCGGTCTAATCCTTGACTACAGAGGACGAAATTCATTGCCGATACAGCATATTTCATATGAATGCTGGAATATGAGGTAGCAGAGAGTGACAAATAACAGGCATAAATTCTAACCGATGTTATGTCAGAATCTTTAGTATTTATGGACAGATTGACACGCGAATGTTTCTTTGACTTGCTGCACTTAAGTGGCATTCTTTGGGGCAAATGCAGAAGAATTAAGACACCTAAATCAGTGCTCTGCTACAATAACAAAAAATGCTAAGTGAGCAATTTTTATTTATCACTGTACTGATCATAACGCTAAAATAACTTCTGCTGAATCTGTTGAGAATACTTTCCAAAATTAAAATCTATTTTTCTCTTTTTATTTCATGTAGACCAGCAAATTAACGGAATGTGCGTTTATTGAGATATTAACCGCACTTAGCTAGGGACGCGAATGTTATCTGAAACAGAGCAATGAGTTTGTGTTCCTTGGAAAAGTTATATAATCAGTCAAATATACATCTGTACAATGAGCAACCGGCCTCATCAGTGAAATGACACACGTCCACAAAAGCAGTCTGCTTCATTCAGCCAAATATACACTTGTGAACTGAGATTTTTTTCACTCAGAATAACACGTACCCATGAGCACTTTGCTTCATTCAGTGAAATATACGCTCTCCACCGAGCTGATGAATTCAATTAAGCTCACTATTTTGTTTCATTCATTCAAGTATATATACTGAGATAACTGCTTTATTCAGTTAAACATACAAAATCTACTGAACAGTCATTACTTATTACAGAGGTTAATTCATTCAGCTGAATATACTCCTACCCTCTAAATATGTAATTCATTCGGTTAAACATTCGCCTATCCAACTATACATCCACCCAATGAACAGTGCTTCATTCTTACTAATATACACCAATCTATACAGCAGTTTGCTTTATTCATGCAGTCACCGTCTGAATAGCTTGTTTCATCTAAATATACACCTACCACATACGCACTCTGCTTCATTCCACCAAATATACAACTACCCATACACAGCTTGCTTCGATATTCAAATATCACTCACCTACTGAATGGGATTTTTCCTAAGTGAACGATGCAGTTCAGTAATCTGAGAAAGAAGTTACAATACTGCTTAGCGTTTCATATTTCTGTATTATGTAGAATGTTTAAAATTTTAGGAAATCGAACAATAAAACAAATTTGCTGATATCAATTTACGAACCACTGTTTGGAAGCCTTAGATGCAGAGGTAATTAATATGCCATATCGACTGAAGTCATGATTTTAATGTGAATCATTAAGTGTGAATTCTCCGTAGGGGGGGTTAGTGCCGTCAGTGCACCTCGTGCGGTGCACTGTAGGCATTACTTTAGGTTCTTTGCAGCGTGCCTTCGGCCCCTAGCTGCAACCCCTTTCATTCCCTTTACTGTACTTCCTTTCATATTCTCTTTCTTCCATCTTACTTTCCACCCTCTCCTAACAATTGATTTATAGTGCAACTGCGAGGTTTTCCTCCTGTTACACCTTTCAAACCTTATTACTGTCAATTTCCGTTTCAGCGCTGAATGACCTCATAGGCTCCAATGCTTGGCCTTTGGCCTAAATTCTATATTCAATTCAATTCAATTAAGTGTGAACTGAAGCCTGATACGGTATCACCTAGGATTATTGTTTCGAGTTGAATACTTAGTATATTTTGCTCAAACTGAAACGTTTCTGGGACCTAATTGCTATCTCAACAGGTAATTTATATTTATAAGCCATTCCTTCAGCGTACCAGATTATTAGAATTATTAAAAAGTACAGCGCGACCTCTGGCGGCATTTGCATCTCACGAAGTTTGTCCAAAGGATTTGTTCTTCAGTAACAAGTGACAACTGGAGCAAGATAAAGTCGAAGAAGTTGGACAGCAAGGTGTGGGAAAGTGTCGTAAGGTGTGGCACACCGCAGATGGAACCCCGCCCACAGGAGAAAGAACCTAGACAGCTAGATCAAACGTTTCCGATGACATCAGGAGAAACCTGAACGTTCTGACGTAACATCTGTACTAATATCAGTATTTCGCGTAACAACTGCAAACCATTCAACACAAACACGTTTAAAAAAAACATCCAGAATATAATCATCGAGTAGTGACTGTTGCTGTCATAATCACATTTTAATGAGAGGCATCGTTACGTATACAAACGCGGAGGAGGAGGAGGAGGAGGAGGAGGAGGAGGAGGAAAAAAAAACGTTGTTTCCCCTCAGTTAGGCTGTTGGATTATCCAGACGGGGAATTCCCCTCTCTGCTCCCGCGGGAATCAATACCAAACGGCAGACTTTTGTGAGCACTCTCCAAAAGCCTCACTTTCTGGCAAAAGTCTGTGGGGGTGGGGGGAGGGGAGTAGCAAAATAGACAAGAATGAATCTCATAGACTGAGGATTAATGCGCATTTCGATAATGGAATTAATTATTGATTTAAATTAGTTTTTGTTTGTTTGCGTGTAATGAGGGGAATGCGCTGTGGTATTTATCTACTTGGGTAGGATGCACACAGGCGTATACTTGTATATATTGATCTCTCTCTCTCTCTCTCTCTCTCTCACATACAAATATAAACACGCATGCTCACACAGACACAACATACACACTCACACACATACGTAAGTACATACATACCCACACACACACACATATATATATGTGTGTATATAATATATATATATATATATATATATATATATATATATATATATATATATATATATATATATATATACACACACACACATATATATATATATATATATATATATATATATATATATATATATATATATATATATATATATATATATATATATATATATATGTTGTGTGTTAGTCTCGACTGTGTACTGATAACCAAACATTAACTGGCATGTTATCACGACATTGTTCATTCTCGTGACGGAAATGATGCAAAATACAATTCTGCTGTGGCAGGGAAGCAACCAACCCAGGTGACCTATCGTAACCTAAATTGAGTTAATACGAACAACCAAAAACTCTAAAATTTTCCTTGCATTCGATGAGAAGACTAACTTTTCATATTCTAAAATTCGAAATCTTTCATTGCATCTGAAATGAGAAGACTAACTTTATCATCCTAAAACTCGTTTTTTTTTTTTTTTTTGCATCTGCAGTGCGAATATTAATTTGCATAACAAGCATCCTAAAGCTCAAATTAAAAAAAAAAAAAAAAATTGTGTACCGGCAAAAACATCGAGGCGGGCATGTTGACCGACTTCCTTTCTCAGGCGTTAGTTAATCACGTTGCTAAGAATGGGGAACACAAAGAAGGAAGGAAATTCCCCATTCTTGGAGTGAATGGTTAGAACTAATCCCATTTGTTAGTCCTCGAGGTAGCGACTAACACTCAGGGTCTACGGAACTGTGATTTTTGCTGCATACGGGAGAGAGAGAGAGAGAGAGAGAGAGAGAGAGAGAGAGAGAGAATGATTTAATTTGAAATCTTCAAGGCTTCTGGAAATTAATATGCTCTAAAATAATCATAAATATAAAATTTAATTTATAGAGGCAAGCAAGTAGAAGATAAGAGAGAGAGAGAGAGAGAGAGAGAGAGAGAGAGAGAGTGGAGGCCTTGAAATCCGACGAGGGAATAAATGAGTTTCAATATCCTTCCCAGGATATATTTGACCTAGATCACTCATAAATTTGCTTTTTTAAAGGCAAATATAGATTAGGTAAAATATATAGTAGACATAAAAATATTCAAAACCATGCCCACATACTGTGAGGCCTTGTTATTATCACAATCAAATATTGTGATACTTCACACACAGAAGTTGTAGTTCGATTCAGTCTAACAAAGGGGGGGGGAGGGAGCAATCATGCTCACTCACATGATAGCACAGATAAGGAGGACAAAGATAACGACAGGAAGAGGAAGAGAAGGAAGCAGTAATAATGTCATTCTACATTATATGCGACTCGTTTCATCGATTGTAAACCGGCAATTTTGACCCAGGGTGAAATTAGGTCACACGCTAAGTGTGCGAACGCTGAGATAGGACGGGTGGTTTCAGATTTGAGGATTTTTCTGAAGAAGAATCTTTTTAAATAAAGATAGGAAGACAATTGACATTCCTGTGATAAAAAAAAAATAAAAATAAAGAAAATATACACATATCTGCGAAATGATACAAAAATTTATAAAAATAAAAAATAAATATTCATTGCTGCGATATTAACTGAGATTTTAAGACTGACTCATACGAAGACGCCTCAATAAAAATGAGGATATTCACCAATATATGGAAAAACAAGTAAAAAATGCGCCGAAGTTTCTTCGGTGCAATCGAGTTTTCTGTACAACCGCTACAGCGTATAATCAAGGCCACCGAAAATAAAAAAATAGATCTATCTTTCGACCGTCTCGATATAATCCGGTATGAGCCGCGGCCCATGAAACTTTAACCACTGGCCGGTGGTGGCATGTCCTATATCGTAGCCAGAGGCACGATTTAACCTTAAAATAAAACTACAGGGGGCTAGAAGGCTGCAATTTGTAATGTTTGATGAGTTGAGGGTGGATGATCAACATCCCAATTTGCAGCCCTCTAGCCTCAGTAGTTTTTATGATCTTAGGGCGGACAGAAAAATTGCGGACAGTATAAAATGCAGACGGATAGACAAAGCCGACACAATAGTTTTCTTTTACAGAAAAACTAAAAACTTGCAAACAAAATGAGACAGAAGAACGTATATAGCTAAAATAAAAGACAATCATTACGATTTTTCAGTTTGATAAAAGCCACGCAGACGACCAAACGAACAGACGTTAAAATAAGACAAGGTAGCTGTATGAAATGTACAAAGCAGAATAAAAAAAATTGACAAAAGCTTGGGAGTACGAATTTCCAAATTTAGAAAACATCCATCGGTCATATCAAAATGGTTATGAAATTTTTTAACACGCGCTAACATTATTTTATCTTTTTTTTTTATTTAGGGATTCTGATATTGTTTTGCAGTACCCGATCAATAAAACTGCTGATGCGTTTCTGTTGCTTTGCCAATGAATAATTTGGTGAATTGTTTCTCGTAAACTTCTGATTAACAATTATATATCGGTTATTGCTTTACATTTATGTGGACCTTTTTCAGTTTCGGTTAAAAATAGCTTTGGTTGAAAACAGTGTGTCGATTATTTTCTTCCACACTTTCAAGTGTTTTTTATTAGGTTTGGTTGACATGTATCGATTATTTTACTGTACAATCCTCTGCATCTTTATCATCTTTTTTAGCTTCGAAATGTCAGTCAGCGATCGATAAAATGCGTCTCACGCTATAAAAGTGATCAGTAATGCTAAATTTACAACACTTCTCACTTACTGTCGTGACTAGTATATCATTCAAGATTTATATTCCATAAAAATGAAGAGAACTAAATAAAAGGATTTAACTAATATATGAATAAACTTAATCCCTTTTCAGGGTGCAAGACCTTCCATAACAATAATAAATATAAAATAAAAAATCCCCTCAATGTATATTCGGTAACAATGGAGAGAGCTAAATAAAAATAAATAACTAAAATGTGAACAAAATTACCCCTTTTCAGGGTGCACTAGCTTCCATTATAATAATAAAAATAAAGTAAAAATCCTCTCAATGTATATTCCATAAGAGTAAAGAGAACTAAAGAAAAATAAGTAACTAAAATCTGACAAATTAACCCTTTATTATGGCGCAAGACCTTCCATAATAACAGCACAAATGAAAGTAAAAATCCCCTCAATAATAATAATGATAACTGATGAAAAATAAATAACAAAAATCTTAACAAAACTAACCCTTTATTTCATGGCGCGAAACCTCCCAGAATAATAGTAAAAATAAAAGTAAAAATCCCCTCTATAATATTGAAGAGAATCGAAGAAAAATACACAACTAAAATCTGAACAAAATTAACCCTTTTTTTTTCACGGCGCAAGACCTTCCATAATAACGATAAAGACAAAGTAAAAACGTTACTTAAAAGAGGAAAACGAAGAAGATCAATATTAAACTCAATCACGTTTAATGACAGGGTTAACGTTATGAAAAACGCCCCGCCTCCATCACACGGGAGAGCTGGGCTAAAAACAAACAGGGAAGAGTTGTTTGAAGTTTCTCGCTCAAATTACTCTCTTTAGGAGGAAACGTACCCTTTGGTCCGTCATGACTTCCGGTAAATGAAGATCAAGGTCGCCGAGAGGTCATTAAGAGGATAACATTAACAAGTGGAAACTGCGCCGAAGTTTCTTCTGCGAAATCGAGTATTCTGTATAGCGTATAATCAAGGCCACCGAAAATAATAGATCTATTTTTCAGTGGTCTCAGTATAATGTTGTATGAGCCATGGCCCAAGATATATATATATATATATATATATATATATATATATATATATATATATATATATATTTATATATATATATATATATATATATATATATATATATATATATATATATATGTATGTATATATATATATATATATATACTGTATATATATATATATATATATATATATATATATATATATATATATATATATATATATAATATATATATATATATCATGGGTACACGAACACTTTGACTAAAAACGCATAAAAGTGACATGACTAAAGCATAAAACAGAGACTTACTTCAAACCCAAATGAAAAATTTATAAAAAAAAAAAAACAAGGACGAAAGGCATCAGATAACGTCACACCTGCTTGCAAACTTTGTGCATTATTGCGCACCAGACATCCTGCAGGCGTCTGCCTTATCGAAATCACTTCATCGATAAGAAGTCATCAAAAGCCTCAGTTAATGATTGTCGTTTCACTCTTACTTCATAAGCAGAAATTTCTTTAAAGATTTTCATGACTGCACAGAATTCACTTATGAAAGAAAACAGGTAGCGCAATCCAGTTTTTTGTACATCGTATAATCAAGGCCACCGAAAATATATCTATCTTTCGGTGGTCTCGTTATAATACTGTATGAACCGCGGCCTGTGATACCTTAACAATGGCCCGGTGGTGGCCTGGCCTATATCTTTGCCAGACATACGTTTATGGCTAACTTTAACCTTAAAACAAAACTACTGAGGCTACAGCCTGCAATATGCTGTTTGATGATTGGAGGGTGGATGGTCAACATACCAATTTGCAGCCCTCTAGCCTCAGTAGTTTTTAAGATCTGAGGGCGGACAGAAAAAGTGCGGAGGGACACACAAAGCCGGCACAATAGTTTTCTTCGCAGAAAACTAAAAGTGCAGTGTACGATCTCTCAACCAGCAAGCCAAATAGGAAAGAATACGCGTAAGGAAAGGTTATACGTTCAGGAATCTTAATGATCAAAAGAAAAATATCCATTTTCTCAATTCTTTTTCTTCATAAGTATTTAGTTTTTTTTTCTTTAATTCCAATCATTATCTTTGAAATTTCTCTTCGTTTCTGCTCTATTGTCACGCATGCGCAGTTTATTCAGAGCAAGACTGCTCAGCCTTTTCGTTGGAATTCATATGATTGTTTTTCACATTTCGTAACAGAATTATCTTCAATAATAATAGCAGTAATCTATTACTATTCCCCCTGTTTACATATGATCTTTATACTCTGGATTTTCGTAAATCTAAGTTAAATGGATAAATGGAAAATTGGACACAACTACACATCACAGGATGTTTTATTATTATTATTATTATTATTATTATTATTATTATTATTATTATTATTATATAAATGCTATGGAAATTGTAATTTTAAGGATAATTTATTACTGAATACGTAAATAGAACATTCAATACTGATATAAAGAAAGTCAATGAGAACTTGCGAAGAAGGAATTATTATTATTATTATTATTATTATTATTATTATTATTATTATTATTATTACAAAGATGAAGGACACTGCATTTTAAGGATCAATTATCACTGAAGACGTAGATGGGACAGTCAACAGTGTTATAAAGAAAGGCAATGAGAACTTATAAAGAAGGAAGTATTATTATTATTATTATAAATACACACACATTTATATCAAACAAGCTAATAAGGACATTAAGCCATACTAGCGTGTAAAATAAAAAGACCCAAACAAGAAGTAAAATAAAGAAATATACTAAAATCCAGTGAAAAAAAAAAAAATACGCATTGGTTCGGGACGTCAATTCTTTGAAGCTAGGCTACCCAACACTTCCTTCCTTCCCCCTCTCTCTCTCTCTCTCTCTCTCTCTCTCTCTCTCTCTCTCTCTCTCTCTCTTAACTGGAATGATGACGCTGTTTGATAACAGCGTCGGCAACTTTTTTGGTGTGGCACGCGAGGCCATTTTTACCTTATGAATTTTTCGCCGGCATGTAAACGATGCAGTGGATCCATCAGGAAAGATGGGACGTCTTCCATTCCATTTTTATCCCCGTGAAATATTTGTGATCGCTGGTATTTCCGGCCATGTTCGAAGGTCGGAGCCTTTTGAAGAGATGAAGTGGCTGGCTGTCCTTTTTACCTCCAGCCATTTATTACAATTCTAATCTGAGACCTTGGTCTGTTACTCACTTGCGTTGTTTTCCAAGGGCAGGTAGTATGTAGAAGGTTGTAGCATCTAAAAAACTGACTTGCATTGCGTTCTTTGTTCTGTTTACTTTCCAGCGAAGACTTCCATTGCGTTCTTCGTTCTGTTTACTTTCCAGCAGACTTCCATTACGTTCTTTGTTCTGTTTACTTTCCAGCGAAGACTTGCATTGCGTTCTTTGGATTGTTTACTTTCCAGCGAAGACTTGCATTGCGTTCTTTGGATTGTTTACCTTCCAGCAAACTGACTTGCATTGCGTTCTTTGGACTGTTTACTTTCCAGCAAACTGACTTGCATTGCGTTCTTTGGACTTTGTACTTTCCAGCAAAGAATTGCATTGCGTTCTTTGGATTGTTTATTTTCCAGCAAACTGACTTGCATTGCGTTCTCTGGACTTTGTACTTTGCAGCAAAGACTTGCATTGCGTTCTTTGGATTGTTTACTTTGCAGCAAAGACTTGCATTGTGTTCTTTGTCCTGCTTACTTTCCAGCAAAGACTTGCATTGCGTTCTTTGGACTGTTTACTTTCCAGCAAGACTTGCATTGCGTTCTTTGGACTGTGTACTTAGCAAAGACTTGCACTGCATTCTTGGGATTGTTTACTTTCCAGCAAACTGTTCTAAGCATCAGTGTACGGGGAATATTTTAAGGACAGGTATATACGTAGAAGTTTCTAGGATCTAAAATTCTGAAAGGAAAATAAAAAGGACTGAAAGCTGGTAAATGAAAATGCAGCAATGACTAACAGTCATTTTACACTAAACTGCGTCAAGGCAAAGATTCTGCGATGTTATTATTTGACTCTACTTGGCGCTATTATTG
>NC_089793.1:10480323-10502823 GCF_040412425.1 Macrobrachium rosenbergii | reverse complement strand
TCTTGGGAGCTTGAGGAGATTGTCAATGTCTCCAGTACGTTTCTGATGTCACAGTCGGTGATCATCATGAATAGTTCACTGACAGAAGGCGTTGGGCCTGTGAGCTGACAGTTTGGTTTCAGTGACTTTCCAATTGCTTCTTATCATCACTGCCAAGGAGGAGTTAAGTTTTTACTGACGTCTGTATGTCTGTTGGTAAGGTTACAAGGAAATGAATGTACAGTTTTTTTTAATCTAAAACTCAGCAAGTTCCAGGAACAATGAATTCATTTTTGGGAGGAAATCCAGGAATTTTTTTTTTTCCAGATAGATAATTTTCTTTCGATCAAGGATTTTAAATCCAGGATTTGTTTTTTCCAAATCGAAAATTTTCTTTACACCCAGGATTTTCTTTCCCATATCAAGAACTTTTCAAGATCAAGCATTTTTCTAGATCACCGACAAACATTCTTTAGATCAATTATTTTTTTCCAGGTCCAGAACTTTTTCCATATCTAGAATTTTTCCAGATAGAAGATGCTATTTGGGTAACTTTTAATCGCGAAGACGGACCTTTGCAATATCTAATCACCTTTTCTAGTTCAATTTTGTACAGATTTTTTTTTTATATTGCATGGGACGAGGTCATTACCCTGTGTGCACATCAGGTAACATTTCCTATTGCTGTGCGCTTATCATCGGTTAATTGCCATGTAGCTCATTCGCACCTTAAATCAAGATGGGCACAATGTTATTGAATGCAATTAACTTTCCGCATTTTTTTGATGCCTTACCATATCCTTCAATGCAGCACATGAAAATGAGAACAGCATGACAGAGGCGGCCATTTAATGAGAGAAGAAAAATTCAATAGCAAAACTATTACTAATAAAATATCGACCAAAAAATGAAGAAGTACTAAAAAACAACGGAGGGAAGAGGCCTCAAAAAATTACAGGAGAGGTTACCTCTTGTCACCTCTAAGGAGAGAGAGAGAGAGAGAGAGAATATACAATTTAGGTCTACGGCCAAGCGCTGGGACCTATGAGGTCATTCAGCCCTGAAAGGGATTTTGACAGTAAGAAGATCTGAAAGGTGTGACAGGAGGAAAACCTCGCAGTTGCACTGCGAAACAACTGTTAGGAGAGGGTAGAAAGTCAGATGGAAGAAGGAGATTATAAACGGAAAGAAAGAGGTCGCAGCTAGCGGCCGAAGGGACGGTGTAAAGAACCTTTAATAATGCCTACAGTGCACCGCGTGAGGTGCACTGACGTTGTCACCTCTATGACAGAAGGTTGTTCAGAATCATCAATCTCTGGTCTGACCTGAAGCATCCTCGATTATAAATAGTAGTAGGGGAAAAGTTGGCCAATATAACATATAAACACTTGACAGAGGGAGTTGTGAATCCCTCTGGGCTAGTTTTGTTGAGCATCCCGCCACATTTCTGAGAAAATATCTGCAGTAACATAATAAAACAAACAACAAACCACAGTGCCATCCTCCAGTAATCAGATCACGATCTGAAGGCGTCCTTTGTGACCTGATTTCGAACAGACTCCTTAAAGAAGAGGCTGTTTCACCTTCCATTTCAAAATCCCAATTGAAAGTACAAATTCAATTTGATCGTAAGGCACCTTCGACACGTGAATATGATGTCAGCAAATAAAGGCGCAGATATGGAGAGAGTTAAGACGTCAGTGACTTAGCTGACGACAGAATGAGACAATAGCAAGAGTAATGAGAGAGAGAGAGAGAGAGAGAGAGAGAGAGAGAGGTTCTAGAGAGAGAGAGAGAGAGAGATAATTAATCCTGAAACAACAAACTAATATATATATACACATGAGACAAACAGAGAGAGAGAGAATCCTAACGAGAGATGGTTCTAGCGTTTAAGGCTTTCGGGTTTATTATTCAAATAACGAAATGCAGTAAAATGCTGAAGGAAGGAGATTCTTCATTTAACACTAAATAATTAATAAAAAAACCTGAAAAACAACAGACATTTAAACATATATATATGAAATATAAACACAATAATGTATATGTATATATTATATAATATAAAAGAGGTATATATATATATTCAAAATATATATACATATAAACTCTACATCTGTTAATTATAATATGAGCATATGCACTAATGAACACACTCACTTTAGTGGAAAAAAAAAAGTAACGCACGTACTCACGATATCAGTGACTCTAGGCCTAGTCAGATAATTACCTCCGCATCCCATTTAACGACCACTGACTAAGGCTATGAGTTGTATCAGTGAGCCCATAATCCCTCCGCATCCCATTTAACGACCACTGACTAAGGCTGAGTTGTGGTTGCAGCCCATTCCTCTCATTCGCTGACTCACACGACCGAGACATCGATATGTCTTATCGACATATCTTATCGAACGGCAAAATCTCTGTCTGAGTAATGCAGCGGTCCACTTTTTCTGGGGGAGGAGGGACGGGGATGGTGGGGTTTGTTTTATCTTAATTTCTTCCATTTCAAGTCAATCGTACGTTCAATCGTGACGGTTATGAGATTTTTTATAAAGCTTTCTTGTTTGTCTTATAATAATAATAATAATAATAATAATAATAATAATAATAATAATAATAATAATAATAATAATCCACAACCAGGAGGAACACGTTCAGGTGTTCGAAAGTCTTTGTTGTATCTCTGACAAATTATATAATTCATATTCATATAATCGTGTATTTTTATTATACAACAGTTTGATCACAACATTAAAACTTTTTAGCATTATTATTATTATTATTATTATTATTATTATTATTATTATTATTATTATTATTATTATTATTATTATACAAAGTGAGGTCACATTCCTAGGAATCAGTCTGAAATACCATATATAAGATGTTAAGCAATATGATGTCAAGCAAGATTTCACACAGTGGAATGCCAATGTGTGAATAATATAAAAGCCAGGAACCAACATAAAAAGTGACGTAACATAAATATCAAATATCAAAATGGTAAAAAGATAAGAAAATCAACCAAGGAACGTAAAATCCACAAAAAATAAATTTTTAAGTCAACTAAAACTCTACCTTTTGGACGCAGAAAAAAGCAATTACTGATTTTAACGTCACATTTGAATTCGCTTTTTTTAAGGCTCACACCACAGTATATATATATATATATATATATATATATATATATATATATATATATATATATATATATATAAGCACACAAATGTCCTTTAATATCCAATGCGTTCTACCTCGGATGCGCGTCACTGCAGCCCTGAGTTCTTGTCTTCCGCGGTTCGAGCCCAATAGACGACGAACTTATTATCAACTAAACAAAATTCCCTTCGGGTAACATATACGAAAATACATTATTTCCAAGGTAGAGCGAATTGGATATTAAAGGATATTTGTGGCTAATGCATGTATGTGAATCACGGTGATGTGATCAAATTAATTCATATATACATATATACGTATACATAATGTATATATATGAATATATATAAATTTATATATATATATATATATATATATATATATATATATATATATATATATATATATATATATATATACACACACATGCAATTAACTTCTCGGTTCCCAACAAAGTTTCACATGAGTTTCCAAAAAATACTCGAGAATCAAGAAGTTGAGAGTTTACTGCATTTAGCCCGTTCTATTTGCACAGACCCAGCGTATTCAAGCGTAAGATTGCGTACTCGCGTGAATTTCAACTTTATGCGAATGTGGACGTGGAGGGAGGAACGCGCTTTCCTCCCAATCATAGCAGTCCTGTTCTGGAAATTACGAAGTGAAGTGTAAACAGATGCAATTTTTTTTGCACTCAACCAAAGCCTCGCACACTCAAACACACGCACGCACACACACACACAAAAGCACGTCGTGGCGTATCCGCCTTTTCCAGTTATGAATTTCAAAAGGATATATCTATGAAGTTTTCCTCCGATAACTAATCTTCCGAGGGCTCTTAATTAGAATCTTAAAGTTGCCTTTCTGAAACAGGTATGGTACTGTTGATGGGGTAGCCGCTCTCTCTCTCTCTCTCTCTCTCTCTCTCTCTCTCTCTCTCTCTCTCTCTCCTGCGCGCATATTTTCCTTGTTCCCCTTAGTGAGGAAGGGGAGCTGGAGGAAGTTCTCATAGCTTACAGTATTGCAAGTCTTTATTTGGTCGGTGCTTCTCTCTCTCTCTCTCTCTCTCTCTCTCTCTCTCTCTCTCTTTGACCACTTTGTTGTGTTACAAGTAAATCGGATATATCTCTAAGTATCTTGTTTCTGTGCTCTCTCGCTCTCTCTTTCTGGGGTTTGTGTCTAAAGGAACAGAGAGAGAGAGAGAGAGAGAGAGAGAGAGAGAGTTGGGATTTGCTGTCAAGGAGGTACACAAAGAGGGGCAAGAGAGAAATCATTCAATTTAATGGAATAACATGATGAGAGAGAGAGAGAGAGAGAGAGAGAGAGAGAGAGAGAGAGAGAGATGGTTCTGGGGAAAGTCTCTCATTCTACTACCTACTGAACAGGGAATAGAGAGAGAGAGAGAGAGAGAGAGAGAGAGAGAGAGAGAGAGAGAGAGAGAGAGAGAGAGAGAGGGGGAAACAGCATTTCTTTCTATTTAAAACAAGAAGCAGAAAAAGAGATTCTCTCTCCCTGCGTTATTCTGTTGGAGTAAATTACATCTCTCTTTTCCCCCCCACTTCACTTTCCTATATTGAACGCGAATCCTATCTCTCTCTCTCTCTCTCTCTCTCTCTCTCTCTCTCTCTCTCTCTCTCTCTCTCTCTCTGTTCCATTCGACGCCTACACTATTTCCACGCCCCGTCCTGGTTTCAATATTTCTTATAATAATTAATAAAATTAGCTAAAGTATAACTATCGGGTGACATAATTACCAGTTTTTTAAGCTCATAATTCTCGATGACCATCCCTACCAACTCCCCGCCCCCAACCATCCCCCCAAAAAAAAGTAAAAAAGAAAAAGTCATTCTTCCCTTATTTTCACTTTTGCACCAATCCATTCCGGAATGTCTAGCTCCAGCAGAAACTGGAACTCCCTAAGCAGAAGGAATATTAATGACACTATTACTGGAAGGTGACAAACAGGCAAAGACTCGCTTTAATAACTTGTTATTGACCTGAAACGCCATCTTGGGACTTTTGAAAGATTCAGTGGTGGGGTCTGGCGAGCTCGTGTCTGTCAAAGGCTTGGCTGGAAATTCAAAAAAGTAAGAAATTTAAAAGAGTAACCGCGTGCATAATTAACAGTGCGAAAACAAGGGGTAGAAATCGACCATAATAGTCTTGATATTCTTGACGATGGAGAGAATCACTGGCACGCGAGTGCAGAAATGTGTACGGATACTGTATCTCTGAATTGTTATCCTTTAAAGATATCTCTGATATTTAGTTGAATATTAATAAATACATGAGTAGAGGTACTTTCTCCTTTGAGGGATGACACACACACATACATACATAAATATATTCATTATATATATACTGTATATATATATATATATATATATATATATATATATATATACATATATATATATATATATGTATGTGTGTGTATCATATATATATATATATATATATATATATATATATATATATATATATATATATATATATATATATATATATGGTGAAAAGAATATGTATTAAACACGTATACTCACCATACATGTATGCACCGATTATACATCTTTTCAGTTTCAGGTGGGTGTCCCAGGAAGTCTTTTCCTTCTGGTTCCCAGTAAGCTCTTCTGCACCCTGACTTCGACCCACCACACGCGACTAACTTCGAGGCACATAATCCAGTGATGAAGTCTAAAGAAGCACAATGTGTCCTTTTGGGTATGGGCCTTTTGGGTATGGGCCTAAGTTGTTTTTCCATCGCATGTTATCGATTTCGGTGCCTTCGCTGATAAGGCCTTCATCCGTGAGAGGTGTTGATTGCAGAGGGTGATAACTCCTCATTTGCAGCCAGTATGAATAAACAAGGTTGTTCTCGTATATAATATATTATATATACACATGAAGATCTTATCAGTGAAGGCACCGAAATCGATAACATGCGATGGAAAAACAACTTAGGCCCATACCCAAAAGGACACATTGTGTTTCTTTAGACTTAATCACTGGATTATGTGCCTCGAAGCTGGTTGCATGTGGTGGGTCGATGTCAGGGTGTAGAAAGGCTTACTGGGAACCGGAAGGAAAAGAATTCCTGGGATACCCACCTGAAGCGGAAAAGATGTATACACGGTGTGTACATGTACAGTGAGTATACATATCTAATACATATTCTTTTCACCACACGTCGTTTCCCCATTTAAAGGTGGTGGCGTCAGTAAGTCTTGCAGGGGTGAGGTTACTAGCCCTACGTCCTTTATCTTGACCCCAGCAAATGTTGGCACCCATGTCAGCTGGGTGGAACGTGGGCTGCAGGGCAGGTGCATCTACGGACCTAGCAAACAAGCTGTGCGGTGCCCAGTCAGCCCATGCACCCACCCATTTTGGCTGATTGCACCTTCCAAAGGTAAAGGGGGGTGGGTGGAATTTGGTTGCCGTAGGACAATCTTTACAAGGAATTTATGTTACATTACACTATATGCAACGTAATATTCTTCAAAGGTGAAAATATATACATTCTGTGATATAATAAGTTAGTAGCAAACTCTTGGTAATCATAGAAAAAAAAACACAAACAGATAAAATAAATATGCAGCCAAAAGTTACATAAAACGAAAATTAAAATAAAAAGTAAAACGACAAGCGAGAAAACCACGGAAAAAAAGAGAAGTTTTTTTTGTGATGTCTAAAAGCAAAAAAACTCAACTGACCTTTCTCCGTTACAAAGAAGCGGACCCTCTCTTTGTGATCAGGAAAGGTCAGTTGAGTCGCTGTGTACTTAGAGTTCCCTCTTTTTATTTTAAGTTTCTCTCTTGTTTTTTTAATTTTCAATTTAATTTTAATTCATGTTACCTTTAACTACATTTATATTTTTCATTTGGCTTATTAGAGTTTGCTGTTAACCTTTACATCGCTGAATGTATATATTTTCAGAAAATTGTGTTGCATATTATTTTAATGCAACGGATATTCCTTTCATAATTTCATCAAAGATGGAGAAATGTCAGCCTTCGAAACTAGTCGAATAATTATAAACTGAAGAGTGTCAAGGATACAAAACTCGAGGCTTAACCTTGTTAAAGGCTGATTCGCTGCTAATCTACCACTTAAAATCAAAATAATCAAATAATTTACAACACATAGCACGATTAAAGGAAATTAAACACACTTTCCTTAATACAGTGCTTCTGTGAACATATGTCTCGATTAGGACAGCCTCCGTAAGTGAATAATAGATCAATAAGTATAGCAAAGGATAGCGTGTAACATTTAAAAAAAATTCAAGACTAAAAGCATTAATGTAACTAAATTGGGTAATGTAATACATTTAAAAGGCGAGCCTCTTACCTAAGTAGTCTACGGGCCTATATTTCAGCTTCCTCTACCGTACGTAAATTTTGAGAACAAAACAGCGTAAATCAGAATCAAAATCAACCTCTTCTGCAGTTATTGGTAAACATAACCCATCTAGTGTTGTTACACTAAAGAAAATACATGGTTATTGTTTAATCCAATCGGAGAATTCAGATCTCTAGGTCAGGAATAATAAAAAGATAAGAAGGCACCAAGAGAAATTGGGAAATGGCTTTGCATCAAACTATCGTTACTAGTTTATCGCAGTTCAGAGTCGTAAAACCGCTATATATATTTACCCTGATTTGACTTCGAGGACTGAATATCACTTCTTTTTCCAGTTTCCACTCATTGTTGTTATTATTTTAATATTTACTTGCAATAATAACCTACTATTGTTCACAATTTACAGATGACATTTCAGAAGTATCTTACTTTTCATCTGGTGGGGAAGTCAAGGGGGAATGCGTACAATCTGTTTAGTTCAACAGGGATGTGGAGATCGTTCTGCAAAATGAGGAGACCGTCCACTGAAATGAGAGGAACATTCTTGAATACGAGGAGACACTCCAATGAAATGTGGAGAACATTCTTAGATAGGAGGAGACGGTCCAATGAAATGTGGAGAACATTCTTAGATAGGAGGAAACAGTCCAATAGAATGTGGAGAACATTCTTAGATAGGAGGAAACAGTCCAACAGAATGTGGAGAACATTCTTAGATAGGAGGAGACCATCCACCGAAATGGGGAGAACATTCTTAGATAGGAAGAGACCATCCACTGAAATGAGAACATTCTTAAAGAGGAGGAGACCATCCAATGAAATGGGGAGAACATTCTTAGATAGGAGGAGACCGTCCATTAAAATGAGGGGAACATTCTTAGATAGGCGGAGACCATCTACTGAAATGAGGAGAACATTCTTAGATAGGAGGAGACCGTCCACTGATATGAGGAAAACATTCTTAGATAGGAGGAGGAGACCGTCCACTGACATGAAGAAAACATTCTTAGATAGGAGGAGGAGACCGTCCACTGACATGAAGAAAACATTCTTAGATAGAAGGACACCGTCCATAGAAATGAAGAGACGATTCTTACAAATGCTGAGACCATACACAGATATGAGCCCATCCACAAAAATGAGGAGACCCTCAATGCAATTGAGAAGCCCATTCTTAGATATGCTTTGATCAAATGATAGAAGCCAATCGTTCAGAGTAATGAAAAAAAAATTCATAAATGAAGAGACCACTCACAGAAATGTGGCGACAGTCGACGGAGATAAGATCATTCTTAGCAGTGAGGAGACCGTCCTTCCTTCTGTCTGCGAGCCTGGAGCGCATCAGGATCAAGCGAAGTGGAAAAGAGAACAGGGAATGTCGAGACTGGGTAACAGGAAGAGGCCGCAATGGCAGAGGGCCTGATGATAGAGACAAAGAGAGTAGCATCATACTGCGCTTCCCGTTTTAATTGGTGGTCAGGGCTCGATTGATTCTGTGGTACAGATGGACATTGCAAAAGCTACAGTAGTGAAGGCCAAAATTCACTTATATATTTAATAATTTCTTTTGCTAAAACGATTCTCTTAAACTAATAGAAAAGTTTTTTCATATACAATAACTTGCATGCAATGCCTGCACACCCCTTAATATTACCAGTCATTAGCGCCCTTAAGGTAAGACATTGAAAAAAACATTGACAATAATAAAAACAATAAACGAACAATGAATTATATCTTCTGAGGATCAGCTCTCACAATAAACTTGAAATTAACACTTATCTTGAATAGTTTCTCCTCCAAGAACTATGAAATTAGGATAATTACCTTCCTCATCCTGGCACTCATAAAGGAAACATATTTTCACGCTCCATTACAGCCAGTGGTACCAAGCAGTCATTGCAGAGCATATGGAGATCACCAGCCATTAAAATCCCACGTGTTGCAAGTGTGTTGACCATTTTTAGGCAGTAGAGGGCAGTCTGCCATCTCTGCATATTACCCAATCAAAAGAAGCGGCCATTTGGCAATTTCCAGGAATTTCTTGTGTGCACCGACCATATTCCCCAGATGTGTCAGGCTTCTCCATATTTGTTTAAATATTTATGATTCCTATAGACGGCTTTCTTTGGTGTTAAAGCTCAAGTTATTATTGCATCTATTTCTTTCTGATGCAAGCATCAGACGAAGAGTGAAATGTACATTATTTCACATTGGGCTCATGAAAAATTTCATTAATGCTCCTAAAAACATATCACCAACATTCACTGTGGCGTAAAGCTAGCGCTGGATTGTTTTCACGCTCATGTGGGCCCTGACAGAGAGAGAGAGAGAGAGAGAGAGAGAGAGAGAGAGAGAGAGAGAGAGAGAACGTTGGATTGTTTTCATGCTTATGTAGGCACTGACAAAGAGAGAGAGAGAGAGAGAGAGAGAGAGAGAGAGAGAGAGAGTAGGGGAGAGGGGGAAGGGAGGTGGCGATGATGGGAGAGGGTCCTGATTCATGAGATAGTCTTTAATTTGGTAATGTGTGGTGGGTTGCTCGAGTCTGTTCCCATCACCCTCTCACTATGCCACTAGCCAGAGCTAGTAGCAGCCTAGTCCCCACCCATAAACCAAAGGGGACATCGACAGCGCCCTCGCTTTCCATGCCATTCACAGTGGGCGTCTCCTGCTGACTCTCTCTCTCTCTCTCTCTCTCTCCGTCGTCTTCTCTCTCTCTCTCTCCGTCGTCTAAGGTCGAACTGTTGTTTCTCCCGTTTCTGTTCGTCCGCTGGAAAGTCGTGTTCCGTTGTTTTTGCTGGTGGAACGACATTTCTTTTTTTATTCTTTCCAGGGACGCGGGTTTCCATAATTCTCTCTCTCTCTCTCTCTTTTTGCATTTTATACTGAGTCCATTCTTTTAGAATGATGGGACATGCGTTCCTCTCATTACTTCATTGCAACTGATGATTATTTAAATAATTACTTAATGTCCAAAAATGTAAATTGTTACAATAAAAAACTGATGATTGTTTAAACAAATGCTTCATTTAAAAAAAAAGCATACTGTCACAATCAACCCAAGCAATACTTTGCATTACACCAAGTAGCCTATCTGTATCCGTACGATATTTTTTGAAATTCCTTCGTACATTCTTGCGAATTTTTGTCCTTCACTTTTATATATAAAATGACGAATTCTAATCCTTATTGCAGTGGTTCTTAACCTTTTTATTACCACGACGCCCCTTCTAAGAGTTGGTCCTTCCCTCCACGCCCCCCCCCCTTGCATCTATGAGTAAAATTCCCTCCCAGATTTAAAGGAAAATGAAAAAAAGAGAAAAACGGGGTGTTTTTATTCTTTTGGGAATGAATTAGTGAGATACTTGACACTGTTTCTTAGCGACTCTAGAGAATTTTTAATTTTTCCCTAGGGCTCGCGCTCCCCTTGGAAATTGCTGACGCCCCCCAGGTTGTGAACCACTGCCTTAGAGTGTGCCACCCCTGACGTTACTTTAAATCTTCAAATAGTAATTCTGAATATAACACACTGTTGGAAGCAGAAATCTACGAAATAAATATCAATCGTCAAAAAAACGAAAAATTGAGAGAGAGAGAGAGAGAGAGAGAGAGAGAGAGAGAGAGAGAGAGAGAGAGAGAGAGAGAGAGAGAGAGAGAGACCCGAATAGTGAGGAATTCATCTTCATCGCCGTAACTTCTGCGAGAAAAATGAAGATCAAAATAATAAAATCCTTATACTTTTCATTCACTTATACCTCGCAAAAATTGTTGGTTAACGGCTGATCATAAAAAAAGTTTGCAAGTTTCATTCTGGTTGTTTCAAGATGATGGAAACGTAAGCTTCATAACTTCTTATTTCCTTCTGAAATGATAAAGACCGAGAACGAATGTTTTTTTATATAGATATCCAGAGGATCTTTTTCAAAAGGTACTAAATTCGCAATAATCAACATTATTTCTGGTAACTTTCGTAGAATGAAAATATTTTCTGAAATGCATTACATCTATCTATTGTTGCGTCAAAGGTTGTAGGTTAGACTGAATGAAAAAAAAAAATGGTTAAAAAGGAGGTTAACTTATTTAAGAATATGAAATGAATTTCTATGTTTCTGAGTAAGAAACATCTGAAGAGAGACAAATAACCGAAGATGTGTTATAGGTTGTAGACTATATCAAAATGAAAAAAGTTTTGAAAAGAAGATAAATTATATGAGAATAGGAAATGAACTTCTATGTTATTGAATAAGAAATAGAGGACAGCAGAGAGAGAGAGAGAGAGAGAGAGAGAGAGAGAGAGAGAGAGAGAGAGAGAGAGATAATACCGATGTTATTGTTCTTCCCCTGACATGACGAGGAGAATAAGGGTCGCCAAACTAGACTATAAATTGTGACCCCAAGAACATTCATGGAGATGGTACCCCACGCGTCGATACAAGGAGAGAGAGAGAGAGAGAGAGAGAGAGAGAGAGAGAGAGAGAGAGAGAGAGAGAGAGAGAATGATTTAATGCTTTTATATCTGATCCAGACAAAGGAATTTCTTGTTTTGGTCGAATAAAGAGTTTTCGAAATCTTGTAATAGCAAAGTTCCCGTTCTCAGTCTTGAGATACATAGCCAATGTTGTATAACACAGAAATAAAAAAAAGAAGATATATAGCCAATGTTGTAAACACAGATAAAAAAAAGAAATATAGCCAATGTTCTATAACACACAAACAACAAACTTTAATTTTGCTATTTTGCTTTGTGACTGGTACGTTCCTCTTAGCAGAATGCGGTATTTTTCGTTTCAGTCATTTGAAATTCGAATTTGGAATCCACATTATCTAGGAAGCAGTTTTACCTCCCTGAAATAACGCAGTGGAACAGTTCATGTATTAAGAATGCTACGCCGTTCTGGGGCTATAATCTGTTTATAGCTTTAACTCCCCCATCCAAACCTAGTAATTTGTTTCTTTCTTCCCTTCTAATTATGCAAAAATCCTATTCATTTTTTTGGCAGAGTAAAATTACTGTTCCTATGTATCACCTAAGAACTTATTTCCATAATTATTATTTACTGATTGTCATGGATATTTCCTATGTATGTGACGGAGTTAGGTGTGGTCTAGTATAATTTCTCTATAATCAAAACTGAACGTTGATAAAATGTTTATAATTACGTTTATGTAAAAATTATGATAATTATCCTATAAGAATCCCTTCAGGACTTAACATGCATGGAATATTATTCAAAGGATATTTTGCATTACTGACTGAATCTGTTGGACAATCCTGCTCAATGTGTGCGTACAATTTGGCTACTTCAGCGGAACAGAACAGTTGTTATTGTTCCTTTTTCCACCACATTCTACTAACTGCCAGGTTTAAATAAATGTTGATGGATAATTGTGATATTATGACAAAAGTACAACCTTTCGGCAGCTGTCTGGAATTATTTTCCTGT
Source organism: Macrobrachium rosenbergii (assembly GCF_040412425.1). Lineage (NCBI taxonomy): Eukaryota > Metazoa > Arthropoda > Malacostraca > Decapoda > Palaemonidae > Macrobrachium > Macrobrachium rosenbergii. Next base: position 10,489,885 of record NC_089793.1, on the reverse strand, counting down.
TTGATAACTGAACTGAATTGAATATAGAATTTAGGCCAGAGGTCAAGCACTGGGACCAATGAGGTCATTCAGCGCTGAAACGGAAATGACACTAAAGTCTGAAAGTTGTAACAGGAAGAAAACCTCGCATTTGCACTATGAATCAATTGTTATGAGAGGGTGGAAAGTAAGACAAAAGAAAGCGAATATGACAGGAAGTACTGTAAAAGAATCGAGAGGAGCTGCAGCTAGGGGCCGAAGGCACTCTGCAAAGAACCTTAAGCAATGCCTACAATGTCCCCGCACGAGGTGCACTGAAGGTACTAACCACCTACGGGGCTGTTTGGATTAATTTCCATAGGTTCTGGTGTATTAATCAATACAGACCCTTCTCCTATTACAGGATGTATTATAATGGCATTGTTCAGTGAATGTTGCTTTGGAATTTTTTCCTGCTTCTGTTTTTCCTAAACTATTTTCCTTCCCCCTTTAAAGGCCCCCTTTTATTAGGTAGTGCCGCCAGCGCACCTCATATGGTGCACTGCAGGCATTATTTAGGGTGTTTGCAAGCGTCCCTTCGGCCCCTAGCTGTCCCCCGAACTTCCGTTAGCTTTTTACTTTCCCTCCACTCCCGCTTCCTTTCGTAAATCTTGCTGGCCACCTTCTGTTTCTATTACTTCTCAGTTCAACTGTTTCGTTTTCTCCCAGTTCTACTTTTAGATCTTTGTATTTCATCTCTCTTATTTTCTGGATCTCTTTATCTTGCTGTCCAACCACTCCAACCTCAGTTCGATGTCTTAAGCGGTGAATGGCCGAATGTGGCTCAGTGCTTGGCTTTGGCACCCTACATCATAAAATCAAATTCATCCTTTAAGAGGCAGGTTCACTGTTTTTACGAGGTTGAATCCGCCCTTTATATTGTCATAAATGCATAGATAGTTGGCATCTAGTTTCCCATCCCGTCGGCCTTTGCAGAAAAAAAAAAAAAAAAAAGACCTCTAACTTCATACTTTAATATTTTTCTCAACTGTTAGGTAGCGCTCTTCCTCAAGCACAGGAAAGAACTTTATCACTGACCAGGACGTCAGTCAGGATTCGACGAAGAAAAATCCCATCGCTCATAACCAAATAGGAAAAAAAAACTTTGCCTGAGCATTTAGGAGGAGAATGAAGGAAAAAAAAAAACAAGGAAAATTGGAATGGAAAAGAGGCCACATCCCGGAACGTTTTGCATATTTCACGAAGGCCGAATCCTAATGCAGTTGTGAGGCCCACCTCCCTCGAGCGCCCGTCCGCCTCCCCTCCCCCCCCCCAAAACCTCTCCGCCCACACCGATCCTATTCGTCATTCGGAATGACGAATAGGATCTAATGAATTTCCACGATCAGCCCGACGTTAAGTCTTGAAATGGCCGCTGGAGATTTAAGCCTCGGGGGAAAATAATCTAATTTGCCGGCTTTAACGGCCACGTACCTGGTTTACGTACGTTGTGCTGTATGTCTGTTAAATCGGTCGGTTTTCTCTTTCGCTTCGTCTGCCAATACAAATCTCACACTGGCGCAATCACGGGCTGTAAATACATCACCATCATCTTTTTGGTTTATTTATGAAGGCCATCAATCTGGTCCACCAAGGGGGAAGGGGCATTTTGGTTAGTTACAGATAACAGTTTTCTTAAATAACTTGTTCTTCGGCGTCAGAACTTAGTGAATAACTATGTTTTTAAATTCGCCTGCTTTTAGCTCTGGGGGAAAATTAAAGTATAAACTAAAAATGATATTGAAAAATTAAAAAGGTTTCAGTCATCAAGTGACAACTTCATTTTGACGCGATCTCCATACAGTTATGATTTCACGCGTTGGAATAATAAGCATGAACATGTGGAAGCTACACTGAAGAAACATGACATGTGAGTTTGGAGGCCGCAAACCTCCTCCAAGGTTGAACAATAAACCCGACTCAATGACCCCTGTACGGATCCGGATCTATCGAAAAATCTAATCGCCAGCTGCAAGTTGCCAGGCCTACCTTTGGTAAAAAAAAAAAAAAATCGTAAAAACTCACGCTCAGTCATATGCGTAACTTTGCTTGCATTATTATTATCCAGAAGATGAATCCTCTTCATACAGAACAAGCCCACAGGGGTCATTAACTGGAAATTCAAGCTTCCAAACAATATGTTGTTCATTCGAAAGAAGTGGCAGTAGGTAATGGGAAATACAGAAAGAACAGAACACTTATTAAAGAAGAAGAAAAAAAACAAATTACCAAATTAATAAATTGTAAACAATCAAATAAGAAACCGAACATGAAGGCATCCCTTCTTTGTTAGAGGTAACTTGATACAGCGACAAACTAAATCTAAATTCAATGCAAGGCAAAGGATTTGTTACATCCAGCATGGAGAATATGGTTTTTGGCTTAGATCGTTGGGGTACAATTAAAAAGTAACGATCACCTTTTGATGAAGCTGGTTGGTAATCTGAATTGGTCAAGTGCTGGAACCTAAGAGGTTATTCAGCTATGGAAGGGAAATTGACAGTAAAGAAGGTTCTCAGGTATATATATAATGCATACATACAAATACACACACACATACATATATATATACACACACACACACACATATATATATATATATATATATATATGTGTGTGTGTGTGTGTGTGTGTGTATTTATGTATATATATACATATATATAATATAAATGTTAAGAATTCATCCGGATAAAAAAAAAATACGTAACGCCTTCAAGTGGCCTAGTATTTTTGGATGGCGAAGGACCTCCAAGTTTTACATTCAGAAAGTAAAACAATTTTTTTATAGTACTCTGTTCGGAGCGAACTTATGAAGGTCACTAAGCTTCCAGTGAGTACACCGCCTATAAATCATAATGTGTGACATTATGGTGTCTGTAATTTATTTCATTGTATTCTATATCATTGTATAATGACACAGGACCTGACTAGTCGTCTGTTGGTGTGCGATAAGTGTCAAATATCTCTTGCATGGACTGACCTCCACGGTCAAAGATTTCGAATGGCACCATAAAGACCTGAAATATAGCCAACTATTAATTCACCTGCCATAACGTCTGCCCTCATCCATTCCTTCTCTTTCCTACTTCGCGTTCTTGGAAATATAATGTGTAAAGAAATAAAGAAGGGTTTTCATAAGGCCATGTTACATCTGGTCCTGGAAATTCTCACGTCACATTTGGACCTTTCCTTTATATATATATATATATATATATATATATATATATATATATATATATATATATATATATATATATATATATATGTATAATATATATATGTATATATATATATAAATATATATATATATATATATATTTATTTATATTTATTTACTTGTATACACACATATATATACATATGTATAAACATACAAACCTGTTGCGTTGCGTGATTCTAGAAATGTACACGTTCAACCAAGGTACCACCTGGTTATACGTAACTTTTTTTTTTAGTATTTTCATACTTTACGCATACACGAACAAATAAAAGGCGAGCTTGACAACGGAATGAACCAACTGAGACTTAAAAGAAGAAGAGGAAGAAGTCAGATAGACAAACTCAAACAGCATCAAATACCACAATTGGTCCAAAACCTATTGTTTTATCTACTCCGTAATCGTTTTCTTTTAAAAACTGTTTTAACTTATTGTATGGATTTATATTATAACGACGACACAATGCCTCCCTTCTCGTCACGTATTCCCGGGACTAAAAGTGTGTTCAGAACTTTCCAGAGCGACGCTCCGAGCAATCGTTTAGCGCAACGGAGCTTTTTAACTTCTATAAAACTGTCAACTGCTATTGGTTTTCTATACTCGTCTTCGGCAGCCGCGTCCGATCGCGTGGCTGAGTCCCGAATGAAGAGCGTTGTCGATAGCGACGACCCATCATCAGCTAATTCCCCGGAGATACTTCTTTGTGGTTTATTTTGTAAAGGATAAAAGATTGTTTAAAGATAACGATTGAGGTTATATCCTCTTATATCTGGTCTGTAATAGCCGAAGAATGAAGCCCAAACCATGGCCACGGACAGGGATGTGAACAGGGCCAATAAACGGTGGAGCGCTCTTCGCGAAACTCATTCCTACTATGGTGCGAGTTCGGTTGAACGTTCTAGCATTGTTTTAGCGTTTTAAGGAGACTTATTCGTTCGTAGCAGTTCCTTCACAATATATATATATATATATATATATATATATATATATATATATATATATATATATATATATATATATATATATATATATGTAACATTCATAGTTTCTTAGTGCTTCATGTTTCGATCCTATAGATGCTTTACTGGACAAATTGGGAAGTTATATGATCATAATTATTCATATATACGTCAGACAGGCAGTATATGGGCTATTACTATCAAATAATACTATGCTCTACTCAGTCGTTTCTTGATGAAGTCAAACAATGTCCTAAGCTCTCGAGTATGAAACAATGTCCTATACTATCTAGTGATGTCTCAATGGGTGCTCGCATGTCCATAGTAGTTAATTCGTAGAAAAAGAATGTAGTTCCAAATTTGTACCCTTATATAATAAATACATACGGTATTATACGGAACAATTCCATAATTAATACTATCACATGCAAAATACTGTAATGCAGGGACTGGTTTATGTCTCTAGAACAGTGGTTCTTACCCTTTTAATTACCAAGACGCCCCCCTAACCGTGGGTCCTTCCCTCCACGCCCCCCCCCTTGCATCTATGAGTAAAATTCCTTCCCAGATTTATAGGAAAATTAAAAAAAAAGAGAAAGAGAAGGGGTGTTTTTATTCTTTTGGGAACGAATTAGTGAGATACTTGACGATGCTTCTCAGCGACTCTTGTTAAGAGAATAACGAATATAATTAGAGAATTTTACATTTTTTCCTAGGGCTCGCGGCCCCCCTGGAAATTGCTGACGCCCCCCAGGTTAAGAACCACTGCCTAGCAGTTTCTCTGCAAAGAATATAGTTCTAAATGTTTAGCCCTAAACAAGTATTTACAATTTAACAGACAAGTGGCATCTCGAATGCCACTGTCGTTTTGACCTTTTAGCAAACCTTCACAAAATGAAATTAGCAGTAAAGCATTTAAAAACGACCAACCAAGCTGCAATGAAATTAAAAGGACTTGAGGTTTCAACACTGAAATGTTAGAAAGGGAAAATGTCATGACAATGAATATAACCTTTTACCTGCATACATGAACACAGTAACGTGACAATTGCCTTAAACTTGTGCGCGTAAAAGAAAATAGCGTCATATTGATAAAACACTTACGTAACTCGAACGGACGAATTGACGTTGTTGAAAATCTTCATCAAAGTTTCTACATTTGCTGATCATCGTCGACTCTGACGTATCTGGAATATGGAATGGAATGTAGAATTTTGGCCAAAGGCCAAGCACTGGGACCTATGAGGTCATTCAGCGCTGGGAGGAAAATTGATAATAGAAAGGTTTGAAAGGTGTAACAGGAGGAAAACCTCGCAGTTGCACTATGAAATGATTGTTAGGAGAGGGTGGAAAGTAAGATCGAAGAAAGAGAATATGAACGGAGGTACAGTAAAAGGAATGAAAGGGGTTGCAGCTAGGGGCCGAAGGGACGCTGCAAAGAACCTTAATTAATGCCTACAGTGCACTGCATGAGGTGCACTGACGGCACTTACGTATCTGAAAAAAGGAATAATACATGTACAGCATATTTATGATTAAACTAAATAAGACTTAGGTTTTACCAATTCTTTTACCAATTCTCCTTTTTGTAAGAAGTGATATAATATCTAACCCCCTTTCAATCCGAGACCTTGGTATTACACCCAATGTATTAATAAATCAAAGGCCACTGTTGTTTTGCGGCATTCTGTGGAAATCAATCAATCAATTTCTAGTGATTCATCACAACAATAGTTCATCGCTCTCTCACCAAACACAGTCAAAGGCAGAGTAGCTGGCACCCGGCTTGGCCAGTGGTTTATTATTATTATTATTATTATTATTCTGTTAAAAAGAATGTCAGATGCTTAAAAGACGGTCTACTCTCTTCATATTATTATTATTATAGAGTTCCTCACTGGACGGGCTGGTATTGTTCTCGGCTAGCACTCTGCTGGGCCCGCGTTCGATTCTCCGACCGGTCAATGAAGAATAAGAGAAATTTACTTCTGGTGATAGAAATTCATTTTTCGTTATAATGTGGTTCGGATTCTACAATGAGCTGTAGGTCCCGTTGCTACATAACCAATTGGTTCTTAGCCACGTAAAATAAATCTAATCCTTCGGGCCAGCCCTAGGAGAGCTGTTAATCAGCTCAGTGGTCTGGTTAAACTAAGGTATACTTATTATTATCATTATTGAGCGTGCAAAAATTAACGCGATACACATAAAAAAAACTGACAAAAAGTCATGAGGAAGAATCAACAAATAAAAAAAACCCTAAGCAAGAGCCCGTGCTGGCATAAGACTACCTTATTCTATCATCAGCAGCATCATTGAACTCATATATACCCAAGTTTGACCTTCCGTATGTCCAATTTTTCCTCACAACAGGCTCCTATGGTCTGTTGCAACTCTCAACACATTCATTACTTGGATGAAGTTGCTAGCACCATTCCCATTTATCAATAGATACTCAGACTGGAATTAGTGTTAGAAAATGCATTCAAATAAAAAATAAAATATAATAAAAAATAAAAAACGGGAATGAGGTTATTTCCTATCATACCTAGACTGATACAGGGATGAAGTTGCTAGCCCCATCCCCATGATATATGAATGAAGTTGCTAGCCCCATCCCTATCTCTTAACAGACATCCAGACTGGAACTAGTTGTAGGAAACTGACCTAAATCAAAATAATAAAAAAATATAGAAAATGGAATGATTTTTTTTTATCATGCACAAGCTGATTTGATATCTTTCCCTTTCTCTAAGTCGGCAGTTCATGAAGTACTAAGAAACACGTACCACGGCAGAGGCCGGCATATCGATTCCGGATACATTACAGCAGCCAGTGGCAGCAGTACATAACAAGTTATATCTGATACCATTCCGTATCGATCCCCGACATCACGTACAGTGGGGATTCGTGAACTGTTCTTGTACTCTCTCAGAGTTAAGGTGTGACTTATTACCAGGAAGGTTCTGGAGATCGCCTTAAAAAACAATTATTATTATTATTATTATTATTTGTGTTCTACAGGGTCGAGTAGAATTTTATAAAAGCTTTCGAACCTTTCTCTCGGTTCATCTTCAGAGAAGGGTTCGAAAGCTTTTATAAAATTCTACTCGAGCCTTCAACAATAATTGTGGACCCTTTAGAACGTTTGTGAACTCTCGTGATATAGAGTTTTTCTCCCAACATTACTATCATTATTATTATTATTATTATTATTATTATTATTATTATTATTATTATTATTATTTGAGAATAGTTCTAAAAGCATTTTCATTTTACTATGATCAGGCTTGACTATTGCTTCAAGCCAAAACTCATTATTATTATTATTATTATTATTATTATTATTATTATTATTATTATTATTATTGTTATAGAATCGAATAGCCATAGGTAGGAAAAATCAATCACGGGCTTAATGGTCGGCCAAATACAGATGAAAGTAAAATTATTATTATTATTATTATTATTATTATTATTATTATTATTATTATTATTATTATTATCATTAGCTCCAAATGGAGTAAGCAGGTTTCCGCAGAACCGAATGGCCATACGCAAGAAAGAAAAATCTGCCGGGACCTAAATGGTTAGCTGCACATAGTGGACAACAACAAACAACAACGACATTATAAGCAAATAAAGATAAAACAAATAATCTCGTTAGCCCCTCTTATGGGCTCTCCACAAACCGACTGCGGGGACAACACAATCTAAAAAGACGTCGTACACTACATTTTTTCTTTAATTTTTACATACAAAACTTGTAGTTACAAAATTAAGACAGTGCATGTCATAATTCTATGACTCCAACCATTTTCAACACATATTGATTTCTCATCCATACAAATCACATACATGCATAAGTATATACATAGACTATACAAGCATTTATATCTATTTCAAAATAAGTATATACATAGATTATACAGGTATCTGTAACTATTTCAAACTATCACTGCGAGTTACGTACATATAAAATGCCATACTCATAGATTATGTATATAACTATACTCTCTTTATTCCCAGCTGTACCGCACTGAAACACATTATTCATTTTTACAACCTTACTTTTCAAAAAGTGAATAATGCATGGGCTAGAGTATTTTACATTGGCAACGTTGTACCTTCCCATTTATTGACATACGCATTATTCATTTCGGTTAGCCATATTTCTTTCTTCTCTCTCTCTCTCTCTCTCTCTCTCTCTCTCTTTGTACCTCGTAAGTTGGTGGTAAAGCGTCTGGCTCATATCTGGACGACCCATGTTCGAATCCCGAATAGAACGAGTTCGGACGAACTGTCGCGTTTCGCACAATCCAGGATGCCTCTGATGACCTAAGCAATCAACAGTTGACTGTTGTGGGTCGCGTGGAGAGAGAGAGAGAGAGAGAGAGAGAGAGAGAGAGAGAGAGAGAGAGAGAGAGAGAGAGAGAGATAAGATATGTGTTCCCATCAAACATTTTTCAGAACGATTCGGGACGAAAGGTCGATCTTCCTACAACCCAGTGCACCTTTGATGACCCAAGCAGTGAGCAGTCGATTGTTGTGGGTCGCATAGAGAGAGAGAGAGAGAGAGAGAGAGAGAGAGAGAGAGAGAGAGAGAGAGATAAGACGTAAGTATTCCTATCTTATAACCTGTCAGAGCTATTCGGGACGAATGGTCGCGTTTCCTACAATCCAATATACCTCAGATGACCTAAGCAGTGAGCGGTCGACTGTTGTAGGTCGCAGAGAGAGAGAGAGAGAGAGAGAGAGAAACAAAACAAGTGAGTGCCCCCATATAAACAGGAGGACCTCCCCAGGCTAATCCCCACCCCAATGGGGAGAAACATGTCATAAGACATCCAAGTCTTTGTTCCAATGTAAACACCACATGCATAATTTGAACATGCGGTTCTCCAAGAGTGACCAAACACTATTATCAAGCGAGCAGCGGCGTTGGAGCTATCTCCCCTTAAAGTAAAAGTCAATTACTTTTTATTTTCCACTCGGGCCAACCTCAAAAAATATCCAGTTGGCAAAAGTGGTGTCAGTGGGCCTGGCAGATATGAAATTACCGATAAAGAGGAGATTTGTATCAGCACTTTCCACAATGAATATCAGGTGAGGAGAGTGTTTGTGGGTACACCTTTGGCAAAGGTCACGAGAGAGAGAGAGAGAGAGAGAGAGAGAGAGAGAGAGAGAGAGAGAGAGAGAGAGAGAGAGAGAGAGAGAGAGAGAGAAATCTATATTATAAAAAATGTCCTGATGCATTACTCCACTGGAAGAGAATGTCGCACTACCAGCTTCTTCACACAATCGACATTAATACGTATGTATACACATACCAACCCATTAATACGCAATATACACATACCAACCCAT
>NC_089793.1:10427823-10475323 GCF_040412425.1 Macrobrachium rosenbergii | reverse complement strand
AAGTAGAAGTGACTTCTTTTCATACCTCTTTTTTTCATACTTTTTAACTTAATGACCGCTGGCATGCATGCATTACGGCCACATAGCGGTGGCGTGGCACGTGGAGTTCGCTTTCATTTCGGTAGTGACGGTCCAGGTTAACTGAAATGTAGGCTAATTAAAATAGCGTCGGTACGCCCTGCACTTTTAGTTGATTTTAATGTTTTTTATCCATTTCGTATTTCCCGTCATGATTATTATAATGAAGACATGGTAATCTTGTGTGTGTGTGTTTTTAATTATTTAACGTTTTATTGGTCGATGACACCTGATTTTTCTAATAATTTTATTTATTTCATATTTTCAGTACTGATTATTACAGTAAAGTCACTGGTATTGTGTTGCAGTGAACTTTTTAAAATTTATTTTTAAATTAATTTCCTTTTAATATCTTACTGGCCACCCACACGTCATTTCTCCTCGCCATTTCAGACCCCTGCTTAGTCATGCCACAAATGTGTCATGAAAATTCCAGCCCTTTTTCAGATTCCGGTGACGTCATTTGCAGTCATGCAAATGTCATACCTTGGGATTCTGACGACTGCGGGTGACGTAATCCGAAGACAATCTTCGACTAAATATAAATACCGGATGAACTTCCATTTCAATGGATTTCTTTCTATTTTTAGGGTGATGCGGAAATGTTGAGTAAACCGGGTGATATTTATGAACCTGAACACAATTGACTAATACTTAAAAAATGAAACTTTTTTTTCGTTCATTTTTTTTTTTTAGCATTTCACGTATTTCTAATTTTCTGGACTCACGAATTTCGACCATTCCTCAGAATCCTTCAAATTCGACGCAATTCCGACCCTCATGTGTATCATCCAAAGCTGGAGCTAACTTCTCAGTTCATTACAAAATACTCAGTCCTCGTTTTCATTACAATTGTTATAATTTTACAAAATCCACCCCAAGTGTTGCACAAAGCTACGTGTTGATTCAGTGCTGATTGATAAAAACAAAAACGTAGTATTCTTTTTCGCCTTTTGCCTTAGTTTGGGGAAATACAGTTTCCTTTTAATGAAGTTCTGAAAAGGTAAAGTGAATGACAGCTTGTCCGCACAAAGCAATGTCATTTTCACATGAGGTGAACAAGCAGGATGCAATTACTAGAGTACTTGTTATCCAGTAATGTGTATTTACATTTATTCTAAGTTGACTCACATACACCGTATGACAAAAAAAATGCTGTAAATATTTTACATATATATCTTACAAACGCGTACATACTGTGCATTACTGCCATCAGGGATTTTGTACATGAATCTATAACCTTGTGTAAACACGAAAAGTATGAATAAGAGGCCACACGATTGTTTTAGTTTGTACATCAATATTTAGTTTCACAAGAAAGCAATGTATCTACGGAATGAATAATATTTGTAGTATCTATAAGACTATGCAAACCCAGAAGAAACTGCAACAACAGAATTAATTTCCTCCAATCTCTTTCAGCTGGTGAGCCTCGTCCAGACGCTAATCTTCTCCTGGGTGTTGGTGGAAACCTACCAATCCTACCAATCGTCCCTCAACTACCAATCCTCGGTGGAAACCAACTCATCCATGGACGACTCGTCCTCCTCCACGTATTCCTTCGACTCCCCCCGATGTCCCTTCGGCTTCTTGGCCATATCGGGGAGGTACAGTAACGATTCCTACGAAGAAGAATATCAGGATGACGCCCAAGAGGAGGAAGAGGAAGAAGTGGTCGAGTTCAGCGACACTTCTTCCTCCTCCCTTGCCGGAGACCTCCCCTACGAGGAGCAGCTCAAGAATCTCCGCTCAGCAAGCATCCCCGTTAGCTTTAGAACTCACGCTCGAGGAAGGAGGAGGAGGAGGAGGAGGAGGAGGAGGAGGAGGAGGAGTAGTCGCCTCCACGGCCGCCTCCGTTCCCCTGGCGACGCCGCCGCGGGGGCATCTCCGCAGGGCGTCGCCGCCGTGGGCAGGAGGGTTCAATCATCATCGCTCTCATCTTCCGTCGTGCCGCTGCTGGCTTTGCCTTCATCCACATCTCCATCATCAAGCACTAACGGTACTTCTGCGTTAAGCGCAGCCTCGTCCTCCGCGCCCATCGCCGTTGCTGACTCTTTCGAGTCTCTGTACGTCAGTAGCTCGAGCTTGCCCGCGACCAACAGAACGCGGAGGCCGCGCGTCAGATGTGCTGCCCAAGGTAAAGTATCTGTTTTACAACTGATGGGACAGACACTCCCCGCCCCATCCCCACCCCAACCCACATAAGCCACCTACCCACAAGCAAACATACACAAACATTTTCTTCTATGGCTAACACCAAAACCTAACCTGTGGCCTGATCGGTTGTCATTTACCTGGCGTTACAACCACCAGGGTCACTAAAGACAACTGGAAACGAATAATACACACAGAAGTGAAAGTATTGAACATAAAAATGATCAGTTTCCAGTAACACTGCAACTGTAAATGAGAAAAAATATCTCATGTTGGGTCGTTTTGCTACAGAACAGAAATTTGGAGCAAGGCTTTGAGCATTAGTAAAGAAATATCTTGTAATAACTCTTTTATATACAGAGCAAAGTACAAAGCATCAAACGTCTGTATACGTCTTAACTCACTACGAGCCTTTTAAACAATACTAAGATTTTATTTGTGCAAATATGCAACTATATAAAAAAATTCCTGCACTTTCACACTCTCTAAACTTATTTTTCAATAAATATTTAGATAAAATGCATCAATTACTCTTACCCACAGGTCAAGGACTGCTATGGGCACTTGTAGTGGCATCTGCCCTTTATACACTCGTAGGCATTCTTCTAATCTTCGCCATTTTATATGTAAGTATATCTGTCAGTATTTATGAGTACTTCTTTGAGCATTGATTTTCATAACATTTTATACGTATTTCTATTGTTAAGTAAATATGATAAGTAAAACTAACTGATAAAACTAATACCAACAATCTGTAGTCGATCTTACATCGTCTACGTTTTTATTTGACTCTACCCAAATGTTTAAGCTACTGAATGTTTAAGACTCAACACCTAACCCTTGTCACAAGCATATACACTAATTACACTATTGGCGTCTAAATCAGATTGGAGGTCATGGCTATGCCCAAACTTAAGACTAAAGGAGCTCATAGGAAAAGGGTGGTGGTATTAATAAACGGTACAATTAGCAACGCCGAAATACATGACGATACCCGAAGGAATAAATACGGATATCGTTGCTACTGAGTCATTCACGTGCATTTTTATTTATTTGAGGAGCCCCTCTCATAATAAACAAAATCTTTCAACGCGACAGCTTGACGATATTCCAAATATTCTCAAACGAAACAGGCAAAGGATATCAGTTCAAATATCAAACTCACCTACACCGCATAAAAAATGCCACCGGCATCGACCGCTCGCTCTTTTCCCCCGGTAATTACGCTTCGCGATATCAATGACACTAGTCCGTAAATACTCGGAACATAAAAACGAACTCTCGCCTGTCCCAGAGCTATGTGGCAACTAGTTTACCAACCTCACCTGTACTTCCTTCAACAGAACACACTAGTCTTAGGCATAGACCCTTTTATCATTGCCAGTTTCACAGTTTCTTGGTAACTTCCAACGTATTCTCCCTGTCGCAGAATACCGATGTAAATTAATGATCTTCGCTTACGAATTATGAAAATTTTTGTTTCGTCTTGAATGTTTCATTTTCCACTCTATTTCCATTTTTACAAGAACTTGGTAAATGAACGACTTAATACGGAACCTTTTAATCACGCAGAATAATTGCACTGACGTAGCATGCATTCAATATTTCGACACAAAATGTAGGCAAAATTCATGTTTTGATACCAGTGAATTCTATGCTGTGTCGATTAAAGGGCGAACTGGTACTTTCAGAGCTTGTCTATGTTATCAACTCAGACAACTGCGCTGGATCACAATATCGGGTCTAAGTCAATTATATAGCAAGTATGTCTCAAGAATAATATATAATATATATATATATATATATATATATATATATATATATATATATATATATATTTATATATTTATTTTTTTATTTATATTTTATTTATTTTTACAAATCGCAGAGAAGCTTTTGTGAAAGTTTGTTACCAATTAAATTCATCATCACTGACAATTTCAAAGAAATTCAACTGAAGTATTCCAATGACCACCGAATAATATTATCATCTAACCCTGCTTCTATTCACTCAAGAATCACCTTTTCTTCTCAGTTTAATCCCTAAACGGGGCCGCCGTTTTTAATGAGCCTTTTACATGTGCTTCTTTCCCGTGTCTTCCCTTCGTCTATGCGTTTGTCTCTCATGTCTTCTCGAATGAAACTTCTCCGCCATCTTTCAGACCTTCATCTCCTTCGTGTCCCCAGCAATTCCATTTCCACGATCTCTCCTGGAAAACCTGGAAAATGTTGCTCATCATATCCTCTCATTAGGTGCCCAGACCATTTCAATCTTGACTCTCGGGCTTTTTTTTTTTTTTTTTTTTTCTTTTGACACTTCAGCGACTTTTGCTGATCTGGTGTATTCATTTCGTATCCAATCTCTTCTCGTCAATCTACCCTTTAAATTTCTGGTGTATTCATTTCTTATCCAATCTCTTCTTGTCAATCTACCCTTTAAATTTCTGGTGTAATCATTTCTTATCCAATCTCTTCTTGTCAATCTACCCTTTAAATTTCTGGCGTATTCATTGCTTATCCAATCTCTTCTTGTCAATCTACCCTTTAAATTTCTGCTACACTCATTTTTTATCCAATCTTTTCTTGTTAATCTACCCTTTAAATTTCTGCTGTACTCATTTCTTATCCAGTCGCTTCTTGTCAATCCTTCCTTTAAATTTCTGGTGTATTAATTTCTTATTCAATCTTTTCTTGTCAATCTACCCTTTAAATTTCTGCTGCACTCATTTTTTATCCAATCTTTTCTTGTCAATCTACCCTTTAAATTTCTGTTGTCCTCCTTTCTTATCCAATCGCTTCTTGCCAATCGTCCCTCTAAATTTCTGGTGCATTCACTTCTTATCCTATCTCTTTTGTCAATCCACCCTTTTAAGTTTCAGGTGTATTAATAGCTTATCCAACTCTTCTTGTCAATCCACCCTTTTAAGTTTCAGGTGTATTAATAGCTTATCCAACTCTTCTTGTCAATCCAACTTTTAGGTTTCAGGTGTATTCACTTCTTATCCTATCTTCTCTTGTCAATCCACCCTTTAAATTCCTGGTGTACTCATTTCTTATCCAATCGCTTCTTGTCAATCCACCCTTTAAGTTTCAGGTGTATCCATTGCTTATCCAATCTCTTCTTGAGAATCTACTCTTTAGACGTCTTAAAGAAACCACAAAAAAAAAAAACTCGGTCTCAACGCAGCCACTCACCATCAACTGATACACACACCTGCAAACATCCACTAACGGGAACATTAGCCCACGGAATAATCCCGAGTGATATTAACGTAATAAAAGCGTCGCCATTAACGAAGCTTATTGCCTTCCAGTGCGTGTCCTGGCAGCTGTCCATCTGGTTTTTCTACACCGTCGGGTACAACCTCTTCACCTTGATCGTAGCTCTGATGGACGGGAACTACACGAACCCTCCCGACATCTCCAGCTACGTCGTCTGCGTCATCATGACGTACTGCGTCTCCGTCGTCGATTCTTACTACGAGAAGGTAATTGAGGGTTTCTTTTTTTCGTTCTTTTTATCTGGTGGATGTTATTAAGTATGTCAAGTGATTCTGACTTGGGTCGTTGCGATGCATGATTCTGGGGTTCTTGGGCAGTGGTTATGCATGATTCTAGTTTCAGGTCGTATTTATACACGATTCTACTTCTTTTGGACAGTAGATATACATGATTCTACTTCTTTTGGACCGTAGTTATACAGGAATCTACTTGTTTTTGACCGTAGTTATACATGATTCTACTGTTTTGGACCGTAGTTATGCGTGATACTACTTTTTGTAGTTATACATGATTCTACTTGTTTTGTACCGTATTTATACATGATTCTACTTCTTTTTGTAGTTATACATGATTCTACTCCTTTTGGACTGTAGTTATACATGATTCTACTCCTTTTGGACCATAGTTATACATGATTCTACTTCTTTTGGACCGTAATTATACATGATTCTACTTCTTTTGGACAGTAGTCATACAAGATTCTACTTCTTTTGGACAGCAGTTATACATGATTCCACTTCTTTTGGACTGTAGTTGTACATGATTCTGACTGGTTTCGATCCAGTGACGAATTATTTTGATTCTGAGCTTCTGGTAATACATGACTATGATTCCGTTGGATAGTGGTGATACGTAATTCTGATTCTCTTGGACTACAGCGATGAGTAATTCTGATTCTGAAGTTGGGGTGATACGTGATCCTTTGGGTAGTGCTGATACAGGATTCTGAAGCCTCTTGGACCGCAGTGATGCATGAGTCTGATTGTTTTGAATCCCAGTGACGAATGATTCTAATTTTGAGGTTGTGGTAATGTATGATTATGAATCCTTTATATAGTGGTTAGTCTTGATTCTAAGTCTCTTGGTCCATAGTAATGAATGATTCTGACTAGTTTGGATCCCATCATCAAATGATTCTGATTCTGAGGTTGTGGTGATACATGATATAACTACTTTGGACAATGGTGACACATGAACCTGATTCTCTTGAACTGTAGTAATGCATGACTCTGAATGCTCTGGACCACAGTGATACCTGCTTCTGACTCCGCGGTAGTGGTGACACGATTTTGACAGTCTTGGACCGTGGAATACTGATTCTCACAGATCCTGGATACATACTGTAAGATACTGACTCTTATGGACAATGGTGATACATAATTTTGATTCTTTGGCAGTGGTCATGTATTAATTCCTACTTGAGCTGTAGTGATACATGATTCTGACTCCCTCTTGGACTGTGGTGTTATATGATTCAGACTCGCTTTTGAACTGCGACGATACGTGATTCTGACTCCCTCTTGGACCGAGGTGATGCATGATTTCTTCTTAAATTGAAACAGTAGGATTCATGACACTTGGCATTTTGGTACAGTCTGATTCTCATTCTCATGAACTGTAGCAAAGAAGGATTCTGATTATTCCCCATGATTCTGAATATAATAATACAAGTAAAGAATAACAGTATTCATCACTCTTGAACTGTCGCAAAAAAAATATTCTGATTCCTTATGACTGTCATTGTACTAATCCAAGCAAAGAATAATTTTTAGCACTAAGAAATAATAATGAATCACTTTCTGTCCTTGGCCCTATTATCCACTAACGACCTCCTCTACGCCTCCGCAGCAACTCCTCCACGACGAGCGGATGGACAAGAGCGGCCCGGGGCGTCGCAGATCGAGCCTGGTCATAGTGAGGTCCTCGCCGGACACCCCGACATCCATCCAGCCGGATTACATCCCGCCCACGTCCTACAGGGTGCCCGCAGGCCAATCCTTAGCTCCCCCTCCTGCTCACAGCCTAGCCCCTCCACCCCCTGCTCACATGTTAGCTCCGCCCCCTCAAAAACTCGCCCATCAGGCGAAATTGGCGCCTCCGCCCCTGAAGGCCCCCCCGCCCGTCTCACAGGCACCGTTGGAGCCACACCGCGGCGGCAAGGAGAACCACCACCACCACCACCACCATCACAAATATCACAACAATTTGTAGGCTGCGTTCCTTGCGTCACCACGCGGAACCAGCTCCCTCACGACGCAATTGCAAGCAGCAGCAGCATTGTGTGTTTGTGTGTGTGTGTGTGTGTGTGTGTGTAGAGACTCTCAAGAGACTAAACAGGAAAGGAGAAACTTTTTATAAAGACTACAGAAACTGAGAAAGAAAGGAAGAGAGAGAGAGGGAGAGATAACATTAAACAATGCATGAAATTTACAGGACGATGATCAGCAACTTTACAAAGAAAAGTATCTTCCAGGTCATTAGTTCAGGTGACTTTTTTAACGGAAATGCAAGAAAGATGTAACTCAAGAAGGTATCAGTGTGTGTGTGCGTGTGTGTGGCAAAATTCATCGTGAAATGAACTGTAAAAAATGTTGTAACCGACAAAACATTTTGCAAAAAGACGTATCAATCAGAAGTGTGACAAACAGATAATAACGTTTCAGTTTGTCGTTACAAACAGACTTAAAACTCAGCCACAGTAAATCGAACCACTTATTTATCCTTACATAAAACACCAACAAAAATTATTCACACGGGTGACATTACAAAAAAGCAACCTTAAATGATTATATACGGTAAAATATTTCTTAACTATATCCTCAAAAAAATTTTTTTTTGCGGTACTTTTAGCAAATCCCGTACAACAGTTGCTTGCCGTACAACAAATATCGAAATATTACAGTTTTCATGTTTACTCAATCAATTATTTCGTATAAAAACACGTACGTGAAGGCTTCGTGAGATGAGTGATTTTTCTTATATAGGTGCGAATATGGCAAACCAAACAAGATATGTCAATAGATAGCGGTCAAAGACTAACGTTTGTTAACAATTAGGGAACGCTCAATAAGGACGGTAACCCCGTGTCCTTAACCTGCCCAATAAAAACTAGATGGACCCACTCTGGGGGGAAAGAAGATAAAGTAACAGTTGCTGGAAACGATTCATAAAGCATCCCAGTTGCCAAAATTAGCAAAAGTAAACAAAGTCATAATGAAAATAATTGGGGAAAAAGGAACCCAAAGAGAACTGGAATTGTGACGTCATTCCCAAACCCAGCTCTTGGAAAGGTATTCTTGATCAACCAGTGATTTGAAATAAATTTGATGCGATACCTTCCTTCAAAAGGAACATTTGGATTTATCATACCGTGGCCATGGAATGCATTGATGTGCCTGAATAAATATAGTTATATATACATAGATATAATATAAATATATATATATATATCTTTCTGATTTCCAAAAATAATAACTCTAAGACGCTCGTATTATCTCATAATTCTACATCAATCTTTCTCGTATATATTCTTGCTAATTACATACGCAGTACAGCTGAAATTCTGCTACATAATAAATACATTAGCTTTGTACAGCATCAGTTCCTTAAACGTGATCTTGACAAGAGCTGTAGTTAATGGATTCAAATGGTCTTGATTTTTTCCTCTACATCTGCCAGGGATCTAACGTGAATCCAGGTACCTTGAAATTTTGTCTGACGCTTCGAGTTGACGCCACGCTCTCTCCCCAATGGCAGTAACACTCGAAAGCTGTGAGGTGTGTTGGCTCAAACTGCGTTATTTGTTATAATTTGAGATAATTACGCAATGGCTGATGTTTTTTACAAACAATTACATCATGGCTATAACGGCTCATGACACGATTCAACAATTTTTTTGAGTGAGGGTAAAAGACAGATACTATGAAGATAAAATGGAAGCCTGGATATGTTTAAAAACGAAGTATGTATTTCCCTCTTTCAGCATTTAAGTCTTCAAAATATTCGCACTTAATATATTACTTCCATCAACGTTTACATTTGATCTTAAATTTCTGCAGTATAACGATCTTTTGCAAGTAAGCAATCATTTATTTTCCGACCTACAAAAGCCTGTTTCTTTAATTTGCGGAGATGATGATACAAATATTTATTTTTGCTATGTGAATTATTTTATAATCGAGAGTATCCTCGTTTAGACTCGTATGTTCTCCTGTTGTTTACATATTGTCGGACTAATGCTTCTCATAGAAGTTATTGCATCAATGACATAGAGAATCTTAGGATATGAACTGCACTGGAAAACTATAATGAAGTGATGACGATGATTTACACTATGGAGTTACGCCTGGAATCTCCTCCTTTACGGCCAAGCTACGTCCGAAAAATTCCTCTGCTGCAGCCAAGCTATTGTCAGAATTTCCACCGCTGCGGTCAGGCTGAGCCCGGGATAGACTCTACTGCAGCCAGGCTGTTGTCAGAATTTCCACCGCTGCGGTCAGGCTGAGCCCGGGATAGACTCTACTGCAGTCAGGCGGTGCCTGGAACCAACTCCACTGCAGTCAAGCTACGGCTGGAATTGCCTCTTCTTGCAGTCAAGCAGCGCCTGGAATCGCCAACGCTGGAATCAGTTGGGGCCGGAAACGCTTCCTCTGCAGCCAGGCTGCATTTAAAAAAAAATAAAATAAAATCTCCCTTACTGCAATCAGGCTGCGTCCAGAATCGCCTCTGCTTCCGTCAGGCTGCTTTTGGAATCACCTCTGCTGCAGTCAGGCTGTGCCCGGAATCAGTTCCGCCGAAGTCAGCTGCTCCTGTAACCGCCTATTACGCTACAGTCAAGGTCGACCCCTCTGTCTGTTTCTCATAGGGCTCTGTTTTCAATGCCAACCAACATGTGTCTTATCATAGTGCAAGTAGTATTCTAGGTACCAGCTTCTCACAAAGTTATCTCTTTTGCTGCTAATCAGCATTTCATTGCGAGGAGGAAAAATAAAAAAGGAGAAAATAGAACGGCTACAAGACGATATGGTTTTCCTATGGTAAAATCATCGGTGATAAACATCCTCCCATCTGGGTAGATTTACACGGCTGTATTCATCACACGAGTGATGACGTGCGCGAGTCTCTTGTGCTGTTTCAGTGCCGATATGATAATCAAACACTTCTCTACGAATTCGTCTGTGTGCAGAGACTGAGCCATAAAGTACTCTTTCGATGTGAGTAACGAGATTAGTGTGTAACAATATCTGTCGCGTGAAAAGAAAACTAATAGGAAAATTATGCTGGAAAAAAATAAGGAAAATTATGTGATAAAAATAAGGAAATTTATGGTGGAAAAATATGGAAAATTATGGCGAAGAAAATAATGTTCTACCTTCCAGTTTTCGCGAGTCCTTTATGTGCAATACAAAATAAATGCACCAATGGTCATTCATTCTTTTGCATAACATTTGAAAAATGACTTAGAGAACATTCAGTTATAAACAGATGGAAATGACTGCCGCGTGCGCTTCACAAAATTCACGAAATTCCAAAAAATTCCTGACGAAGGTTTGAATTAATTAATTGGTAATGCTGAACGCAGAAGGTACGGAACGACTCAATTGTGAAACCGGTGTGATATTCTTAATTAAATTACCGAATCATTAGTTATTAATGCATTCTGAAATACAACTTTCTTTGCTACTTCTTTTCATCAAGTTTCAAAATAATCTGTCGAGCAAAGTTCGAACCTTCGTTAAAAAGATTCAATATTCAATACATATACATACTTCCACGCACATATCTGCATATGTATATGTATATGTATATGTGTGTCCGTGCGCCTGTATGCGTCATATGGAAATGTGATATGGAACATATATCAAAACTGAAATGAACCCAGAGTAATATCAAAATTATCGTTCATGTGATTTTGTAAAAAAAAAAGAAATTAAAAAAAAAGGAGTTCGCCTTGTAGTGTGAGTTATGCTGTAGTGAGTTCGAAGCATAAACACTTATTAAAGAGATATAGCTTACTTTAGGAGAAAAAAATAAATAACTAAAAAAGATAAATAAGACGAGGATAGAACATGCAGCTGAATATAAAGCAATCTTAGTGTGATATCTCTTCTGAAAGCAATCTCCAGCTTCTTAAACCACAGCAATTTAAACGCAGTATCGCGGGAGCAGTTAAAAAAAACTGCTTTTTCTGCTACTAACCCTTTTACTTTTTTTTTTCCTCTTTCTAAACAAATCATTTTTTTCCTAGGATCAATTTATTCCAGTATTTAGCTTGCAATACTGAAGTCTGCATAACAATAAAGGCTGATTCACATTATAACATCTCGTCACCGACACATCCCGTCACGTCAAAGTACGTGAGAATTTCTTGCATGTAATCAAATGGCCTTGTTCACACCATCACGTCACGTCACCGTCAAGCACTCGGCATCCACCGTCACATCACGACACGGTTTCTTGGAAAGAATATTTTGACGTGACGTGACGTGACGGTGCTCATGCAAGTTTCTTACCGCTAAATCTGCGAGTCGCTGAACGGGATTGTGATGGATAGTGTGAATATAAGGCAGGCTGATGGGACGGTGACGTGACGTGACGTCGGTGACGTGATGGTATAATGTGAATCAGCCTTAATGGTGACTATGATGATTATGATAATACTGCAAACATGCTTCACATTGACGTGAAAAAATAATACCCACAGTTCTGGCTTATAATATATTGCTAACGTCGGGATTGAAACATGTCAAGCTGAGAGCTTTCGAGAGTCTTCTCAGGTCCTGTCACCTAAAAAAAAAAGAATAAATAAATAGATAAAATAAAGATAGATAGGTAAATAAAAACAAATAAATTAATACAAATAAATACACAAATAAATAGGACCGAAGCAGGATCTCAGAGGCCTCAGGTGTTTCATTTCAAATTCAAACATTTACGATACATAGCAAGCAAATAATAATAATAATAATAATAATAATAATAATAATAATAATAATAGTAATAATAACAATAATGATAATCATAAGAACAATGACGAACAAATTAGAGGAAAAACTAGAAAGGAAGAAAAGAAAAGAGTATCTGTGATTGATTTCCGCTGACCGAGCAGCTGACGCAGCTGCACTAACGGGCATCGACTTCATAAACTGTCATATTCATGTTTTTAAACCAAAATGTAAAATAACATATATAGCAAAGGACTTTTCAATCGCTTACGATAAGCTTTCTAAGATTTTTGTACAAAAAATAATAAAAAAAAACAATAATAAGAGGTTGGATGGGTATCTCAAGAGCTAATCCAAGAAAAGTGGAAACGCGCCTCTCTCTCTCTCTATTGCGCGCGCGCGCTCGCACAACCGTAGGTGAATCTGTTTAGCGTGTCTCCTTTAATTCGTGTCTTTTGACTGAGATTTTTAATCTGCTAAATGCTCCTAGTAATAAACATACAACCTACATTAAGCTTTCGATATCCTTCATTTTTCTTTCCTTTTGCTCTGGAACTGGAATTGGAACAGGAACTGGAACTGGATGATAAAATTTAGGCCAAAGGTCGAGCGCTGGGACCTACGAGGTCATTCAGCGCTGAATATATAATGTTGGAAAATAAGATGGAAGAAAGAGAATACGACCGGAGGTACACTAAAAGGAATGAAAGAGGTTGCTGCTAAGGGTCGAGGGGACGATGTAAAGAACCTTAAGTAATGCCTACAGCGCACTGCATGAGGTGCACTGACAGCGATACCCCTCTACGGAGCCTCCTGTTCTGATTGAGTTAACAGTAGTTGACTTGGTGTCACAACAACAAAGGTCATCAACACCGATAAAAATATGTCAGTAAAACCAGTTTTCTGTCAGTCAGTTAAATTTCTGTTGCCTTACTGAATCAAAATTCAGCAGTTTTCCAACTTCTGCAACCCTCCGAAAGTCGGTTTATCATCTCCTGAAGGCAAAACTCATCAAAGTTCTTTTTCGCCAACTTCTGTGAGCCCTTGGAACTGGGTCTATCACCTCCTTCAGGCAGAGCCCCTTAAATTTCTCTTTTGGCCCTCGGCTGAAATATACGCCTCATGCAAGACAACTGGATTCCTAATCCGAAAACTTTCAAAGCGATATTTTCCATTTTTCTCACTTTTTTATTTTTTTTTATTGCTTATTCAGTTTACTTAAAAGCAGTTGGTCCCTTTATGATCGAAGTTCGAAGTATAACCTCTATGATGAAGATAAATTGATAGATTTATAGATTCTAGGCATAAATGTCAAGCAATGGGGCAACTAAGGCCATTCAGCGCTGAAACGGACATTGACAGTGAAGAAGTTTGAAAGGTGTAACAGGAGGAAAACTGCACAATTGCACTATGAATCAACTGTTTGGAGAGGGTGGACAGTAAGATGGAAGAAAGAGAATATGAACGGAGATACAGTACAAGGAATGAAAGAGGTTGCAGCTAGGGCTGAAGGGATGCTGCAAAGAACCTTATGTAATGCCTACATTGCACCGCATGAGGTGCATTGACGGCACTAACCCCCTACGGAGTCTATGATGAAGAGTAAAATAAAATAAAAAGGTAAAAGTAAAGAAAAAAAATGCAAAGCTTTCGAAGCCAATATCAAAGCAATTCATCTTCTACAATATCCATCCAGACCCTTGGGACATAACTCCTGAAGGAAGCCAACGACGGATCGTAGTAAATAACAGTATATCAGTAATACTAAAATCAATAATACTAAAATAAAGAATATTGGGCATTTTATAAAAGTAATACATGCTGAAGTTATAAGGTACATAGCCAAATTACGCTGTGCGAATTCACCAAACAAGCGAGCAGGCAAAGGCCCTTTGTTGGGCGCTTAGTAGCAATATCCAGTTCTCAAGTATGACAACTGATCCAGTTCTCGAGTATGACAACTGACACGGAATCGCAGGCTGAATCACACAGCACTACCTATTAGAATACGCACAGAGAGGACACAAGCATTTATTTTTGAGATTCAGATCTTTGTGGTGTTTCCTGCCTTCACACTATCCTTGGAGTACCCGAAAAATTCGCAGCTAAAATGACATCATCTTATGTCAGTCCTGTGTCCACAAAGTTTCTTGTGTCCACAAATTGATGAGAGACAAATGCAAGGGAGACTTCGAAAAGAAGAGAACGAAATAAACAGGATCTGATGTGACAAAAAGAATGGCAAATGAAGGTATTCATTTGCCAATGCGTTTGGAAGAGAAAATTAGAATATCACACTGAAAGTCTTGAAGCCCATGTGAGCTATTACCAACCTATAGCCTGAGGTTAGCTCCTGGTGAAATCTAATAAGAAATACTCTCTCTCTCTCTCTCTCTCTCTCTCTCTCTCTCTCTCTCTCTCTCTCTCTCTCTCTCTCTGTTTCTCTGTTTTTATTTCTGCAACTTCAAATGTACTCTTTCTTTCGCAGAACGGCCCTGAGACAAACCTTTTCTTGAATAAAGATTAAACTTTAATATAAAACTTCAAAGATAAGTCTGTGGGCAAAAGAAGCAAATAAGGCAATTACGCAAGACCTGTACAGCAAAAACCAACAAAAGGCAACAAAAAGCAAACAGCAACAAAAGGCAATGAACGGAGTAAACATAAAAACAAACAACATAAACTTGATTTTCTTTTTTTTTTTTTTATAGGAAGAGGATCGACAAGGCCATGAAGTGATGTCATAAAGCCCGGTCACGACAAGAATGGCAATGACGCAGTGACGCAAAGCTCGCCTGTCTTTTTTAGGCTACAAAGCCAAGCACTTGTGGGTGGGGGGGACATTCAGCCATTCAGTACTCAAGACAGAGAAAAAGGAGTAGGAATGTTTGGACAGCAAGATGAAAGAGATCCAGAAAATAAAGGAGACGAACGAATTGAACTGAACTGAATATAGAACTCAGGCCAAAGGCCAAGCACTGGGACCTATGAGGTCATTCAGCGCTGCAACGGAAACTGACAGTATAAGGTTTGAAAGGTGTAACAGGAGGGAAAGCTCGCAGTTGCACTATGGATCAATTGTTTGGAGAGGGTGGAAAGTATGATAGAAGAAAATATGAAAGGAGTTACAGTAAAAGGAACGCAAGGGGTCGCAGCTAGGGGCCGGAGGCATGCTGTCAAGAACCTTAAGTAATCCCTACAGTGCACTGCATGAGGTGCACTGACGTCACTACCCCTCCACAGGGTAAAGGAGATGAAATAAAAGATCTAAAGGTGGAACTGGAAAAAAAAAACTTACAACTGCACTGAGAATTATAGCGAGAAATAACAGGAAGAGAAAAGACAGGAAGCGGAAATGGAAAATAAAGTAAAAGGAAGCAGGAATGAAAATTAAGTAAAGGACTAAAATGTGGGTGCACTATGGGCCGAAGGAACACTGCAAACACCATTTAATAAAGCTTGCAGCGCGTCACTAAGGTCCACTGACGGCGCTAGAAAAGCTTGTCTATTAAACGGAGATATGTTTAATCCTTCAGGAAATACAGAGGGCTGGAGAGCATTCCACACTCTGGAAGTGAATGGAGTGAAATACCGAATTAAGGTTGATCCTTAAGTATGGTAAGATGTTAAAGGGGTACAGAGGCCTGATGTAGACCTCTGAACTCTTGCGTTACTAACAGAGATGAAATACTGATCAAACTGGCGGACTGTTGAGTTCCATTCTCCCTTTCAGTAATTCAAAAATGCTGCCCATATGGATTTACTCATCAGAATGGAACGTGATTATTATTATAATTATTTTATTATTATTTTACGGGGCCACTGAGTCACGTTTCTAGAACCTAACAAGATCTGCCTAATGAATTTGTTCTTGAAAAGGTGAAAATTGGAGCTAATTATGGAAACGAAACAGGTAGGTGTGAAGTGACTAAAGGATATGGATGATAAATAACTGGTAGAAAGAAATGTAACTGTGGCCGAATGACCCAGCAATAGGCATTCTATAAATAAATATTTGTGGACGGTACTAAAGGCTCTTAAATTCCCGCCCACTTCTTCAGTATCGTAATGTCTGGCGCATTGAGGGTTGTTAGTCAAGAACCTTTTATATAGTCTGTAATGTGCCAGGATTTACTAATGCTTTTTTGTAGAGGTTTACGTAATATAAGACTTACTTTTACTCGATTTAAGTCTCGAAGTATGAATGTAACTCATACTATATGCTTACACTCCTAACTCACATTGGGATCGAGCCCAGTCCTTTCAGAAATTTATTTGTTTTACACGATTGTGTTGATTACTTCTAAAAATATTAAATTATGTGTATATGTATATATATATATAATATATATATATATATATATATATATATATATATATATATATATAAAGCGTTTCTGTGAATTTTTCTGTGAATTAGAGGTTGATTTATGTTTCTAGTGAAAATCCAAACATAATAAGACGATCATTTCAAAAGGAGACCTTTTTATTTAAGCCTATGCTTAATTTCGTTTTCTGTACCACATTACTGAGCTTCTCAGAAAATGGTATATAATCTCCTTAGACGGTAACCGAGATAAAATCAAAACTTATTCCATATCAAAGTAAAAGGTCTTCTAATTGCGATTTAAAGAAGAACATTGTAGTTATTACAATTACCAAAATATTGACAAACTTGCTGGATATATAAATCACTTCGACCGACCGCCCAATTACAATTTTACCCCTATTTAAGACTTCCAAAATCTGGAAGTTGTTCTCTCTCTCTTATATACATCCATATATATATATATATATATATATATATATATATATATATATATATATATATATATATATATATATAATATATATAATATATATACACACACACACATATATATATATATATATATATAAATATAGCTTAAGTCAATATTGTACTCATCATCAGGCTGAAAACAGACAAGTGATGAGAATCAATAAATTAATAACATGAATTGTCCTAATCAAAAAAGGGTGATACGCAAATAACGAAAATTAAAACACAAACATAAAATATGAAAATAAAAACTAAAGTGAAATGTAAACAAAACTACCAAGGTAAGGCAATTTAATGTACTTGGTCATAGTAGCTATATGGTCCGAAAAAGTTATAAGAAATACTTAAGCATTGTTTCTCAAATCAGTTTCCGGTTTGTTTTCTGTAATCTTTACAATAAGATCACTTTTGAGAGACTACTCTGCGTGTGGACCTTTTAATTCCTGTTGTATTTGTTCACTTGTTCGCAGTGTGGTCTGCGATACGTTTGAGACACAGAATTTTGGAACACAGAGGTCTTTCTATTAGAACTAGGTTTCCCCTTTCCAAACCACCCTTTTCTGCCATTAGAGAACACAGTTTAGCACAGGACCATCCTTTCACTGACCTGGATTTTCGGTGTCTTTTTGTTCAAATAGACTGACCTTTTAATTTCAGAGTCGCTGACTATTAAAAAGATGAAGCCGGAATTGAACAACAACTCGTCTGGTATTCAACTAGCTTCGTAATTTCATAGTAGGTACAATTAGGTCGTTAAATATTTTACTTGTGAGTGGTAGTTTGTTTACATTTCACTTTTAGTTTTATTTTCATTTTTTATGTTTGTGTTTTTAATTTTTCGTTATTTTACGACCCTTTAGTTTGTATTTGTTCATTTTATATATTTCGTTAGTATTTTTGCTGAAGATTTATTATGACAATTCATGTTATTGTAATTTTATTGATTCTCATCCTTGTCGGTTTTTTCAGCCTGATGATGAGGTTTTATACGAAAGCTTGTACAATAAAGAATGTTCTTCCTCGTCTTGGCAATATTATTTATCATTAAGCTAAGATTTCCGGCAGTCACTAATTACGAGACAAATATATATATATATATATATATATCAATAAGTCAATATGTACTCTACTTTTTAATAGCGAACCAAAAGATTAAAGGCAATAAGAATACCTGTGCGTTTAAGAACTATGAAATTTGAGGGAACTGAACTTGTAAGGACGGAATTGAGTGACATACTGGCTGGGCATTGACTGGTTTATTGGTGGTTCCTTACCGAATGAATGTACAGAATCTTCGAAGATGTTATTGGCCTGTGCGAGCCGCAAAGTAGCGTCTAGACACAGACAGAGCAAAACAGAGGTAATGTTTCGGACATCTGTGTTTGTCGGCAGACAAACAGATGGCGACTGTGAGAGACATAATAAACGTACAGTGATAAAACATATATCAATGGAGAGGCCAGGAAATTCTACATATGGCCAATTGCATGAGATTCGAGACAGATTAATGAGTACAATGCAGTAGCATAATTATATATGAAATGGCGAGACGTTTGGCGTCTTCGCAAACAGAAACACACATACAGTTTGATACAGAAGATTCGGTGGAACATTATGAGTACATGATTAGAATGCTTGCATGGCAATGCAAGTAGTAGTGATTGTACATATATCAAGACAACAATGGCTAGGGAGAAACATACGGAAATATTGTATGGCAGAAGTTGCGTTCCTTGTTGCCTCTTTGGGTCCCTCCGAAGATATGACGCACGAACGCACACACGCATGTGCTCGAAAGAGACCGCCATCGGTGCGATGGATGGGTCTCTTACAAACTCTTTGTTTCTAAATAAAATACATCGATATGAATAAAATCTTTCATTTTTAATGTGGTTATAACAAATACAAGGAAATAAAACTGATTCCTACGATATCTATCCCACTGACGGAAAAATATTAATGTGGCCTGACTTAAATATCGATCAGTTTCAGCAAATGTTCCTATCTTTGTTTATTTATTGCTTATCTATTCTAGCAGGTACTTTGTATGAACTTGTTCGTCTCGAGCTTTTACTATTATATTTATTATTTCATTATTTATTTAGGCTAAACGAAGCTACAAACATCTGGGTGAAGCAATGGAACACGGTGGTAATCCTAAAACGAAATCTTTTCCTGAATTCGACATTTCGCAACACCCAGGGCCCACTAAGGGCAGCACCTCACCATAAACGCAACTTCTTAAATGACAAACGGATACTCGAAGTCCAGAATTTATGAGGCTCTTATCACCAACAAGAGGTCACGGGGTCAGTTCCCGAGATGGCCAGAACACTTTGGGCATATTATGGTCAGTCCTATTGTGCCTCTGTTGACCTAAGCAATTAATTGTGTTCCTGATAATCAGTTATGTAATCAACAAAGGAATGTGAAGGATTTCAGATGCAAGTAGAAAACAAGTAAAAAATGCGCCAAAGTTTCTGAGGCGCAATCGAGTTTTCTGTGCAGCGTATAATCAAAGCCACCGAAAACAGATCTATCTTTCGGTGGTCTCGGTATAATGCTGTATGAGCCGCGGCCCATGAAACTTTAACTTTAATTAAGAGTAAAATGTTAAGAATTACTCCGTAAATATAAGGGAATAATGGTAAATGTATATAAATAAATATAAATATTATATATATATATATATATATATATATATATATATATATATATATATATATATATATGTGGTAAAATGCATTTAATGTCTTCATTACCATACGGCAAACGGAATTTAAGAGAGAAAAGTTTTGTAAATGTAAATTAGACGTTAAATGTCAAAGATTTACCCAATTCCCCCTCAGGGTAAAAGGAAGTTAAAAACCTATAAACCTTCCTAAGCATGAATGAGAAGCTATAGCATTAACTCCCGTATGAATGCATATGAAGGGCTGTTACCAAAAAAAAAAAAAAAAAGACTTAGCAAAGACAAAAGTAAAAAAAAAAAAAAAAACTCGACGACCTATCATCTTAATATTCCTCATCCTTCCTCCACTATGGAGCCGCTCCCCAAAACATCCTTTTGAAGCTTCGCCCCTGAATGGAGGCATCTCTCATTAATATTTAAAGAGACTCACTTATTATTTCCAATAATGAAAACATTCTCCCCGAATCAAAAGGAATATCATATATAGGGACGTGGAATGAGAAAACGGGGTGCCACAGGGGACAAGGGCAGATGGGTGGGGTGGGGGTGGGTATTCAGTACCACAAAGTAGTGGGGAAAATTTATGAGAGAGAGAGAGAGAGAGAGAGAGAGAGAGAGAGAGAGAGAGAGAGAGAGAGAGAGAGCATATAACCTATAACATACCATATGATATTTTGTGAAGATGAAGTCAAGCCTGTATGATGCAAACTTATCATTAAATGCAAGTAATGGGGCATGCATATATATATAATGTATGTATATACACGTATTTATATATATACAGTATATATATAAATATAAATATATATACACACATATATATAGTATATACATACACACGTATATACACACGTATATACATATATACATATATATATAATAATTTATATATATATATATATATATATATATATATATATATATATATATATATACATACAGAATAAAACTGTTCTTGAATATAGCTTAGTGTCTACTGGAATATGTAGAACAACAAAGCTTTCAAAACTACTCTCTGAAAACAGAAAAACAACATAGTGTTCAAAACCATAATTCTGAGATATTGGCATCAGGACTGTATTCCGGAATAGGCAGAACATCACAGCTTACTGGAACAGAGAGAGAGA
The DNA here is from genome assembly GCF_040412425.1 of Macrobrachium rosenbergii. Classification (NCBI taxonomy): domain Eukaryota; kingdom Metazoa; phylum Arthropoda; class Malacostraca; order Decapoda; family Palaemonidae; genus Macrobrachium; species Macrobrachium rosenbergii. The sequence continues at coordinate 10,454,245 of NC_089793.1, read as the reverse complement.
TGTGTGGTTTTCAAAACAATACTCTGCAATAAACAAACTTGCAGAGATGAAAACTATTCTCTGGAATAGACTGAGCGACACAGACTTCAAAAATAACCCTTCGAAAAAGCCAGGACACCTACTTTTCAAAAGTCTCTCACTGTAAACGTACCAGCGTAGTTTACATGACTGAAATCATTAAGACAGAACAGCGTGGTTTAAACCTACTTCCTGAAACAGATAACCCAGCATGTCTTTCCACAGTATCTTCATGAATAGCAACATCAACAATGCTGTGAAATCGATACAATGATAAAGAGATTCTCCTCAGCTATTACAAGTAAGAGTACTGCCACATCCCCGGGAAACTGATGAAGAACGGAAAAAAAAAAAAAAAAACGCTGGCGAAAATATTGGAAATATCCATCGGGTGACATTTAGTGCTAATAAGCAGGAAACGTGTGAGTTGCGAAGCACATTTCCCGGTTATTGGGTCAGCCCTGTGGACGTGGCAAGCATTCGGCGTGTCCCTGAGGAAGATGGAGACGAGGGAAAGAAGAGGAAGAATAATGCAGATGACATATGAGGTTAAGGGCCACCCAAAAATGTGCGGAGAGGTCTTGAAGGTGGCAAGGATGTGGGGAGTATGTCGGATTGGTGGCAAACCTGGAAGTATGTGGAGCCGAGAATGGGGAATGTGTTGGGTGGGCAGAATTAGGACTGGTAGTGTTCGCTGGGAGTACCATGATCTCTCAAGAAAAACTCAATCCATGAGATAGTGTAAGAATATAACTTGAGAGACTGTGCTCTCTCTCTACATTATATATATATATATATATACATATATATATATATATATATATATATATATATATATATGTTTAGGCTATATGTATACAAACATATATATAATATATATGTATATATATACACACAAATGTGTATATATTATATATAAGGTGTATACAAAATATACATCCATTTATATATATAAATATGTGAATATATATGTATACATACATATTTCTGAAATACCCAAAGCTCCTATTCCACAATGCTCAACTATATTACCTCTCTCTCTCTCTCTCTCTTTGAACTGTACCCGAGCTCCGTGTTTTGGCGTGTTAGACAATATACAATTATAATTGCATAGTTCAAAGAGAATGTAATGAACCCAAAAATTTAGGTATTATCTCGATCATTAATACGGATTAGAAAAAACCTCCCTAGAAATTTCCTTTCTTGGTCGAATCTCCTAAAATTCTCCTTTCCTTTTCCCCCCCTAACAGAACCTCTTGTTTTCACAGAATATTTTCAAAACGGAATTCATTATATGCTAATTTTTCCCCCATTAATACTTTCCCCGAGTTCGTTAGACTCTTCACAGGGTACATTTTTTTGGGTGGTGGTGGGGGTGGGTGGGAAGGGTGTGGGGGGGAAAGAGAGAGTCTACCAGAATCCTATCAAACTGTTGGTGAGGTGTTGTTATTCCCCTACTTTATCCTTTTGTTCTATTCACGGTTATTTATTTTTGGTGTCTTTGACTTTTGCTCTTATATCGATGGAGTGAATTAATTCAGTCAATTAGTTGGTTCTTTATTAAAAAGTTCTCGTCCCGCTCTGTAAACTCCGATTTATGGTACTAGGCTGACTTACACCAAAATGGCCTTACGCAGCACGGGCTCTTACTCATAAACGTTGTAAGGTGTGAATGTGAGTGAAGAGGCCTGATGTGGACCGCCACACTCGTTACAACCGACAGAGACACTGCGGACACCACTGATGTGGTTATTCGGCACTTTTAGGCTCACACTATCTTACTAACCAATGTTTAAATACTGCCCTTATCAGTATTTTCCAGCTGTATGCTGAATGTGAATGCATCTACATTCGTTTGTGTTTCCACTATCATTTAACCTACCTTTTCTCAAGAGGCTGTTTTTATTATTAATGTTTCTTATTGTATAGACCGAGTTCTCAGTACCCATATCGGCAACCCATGTTGGTGAATCTGTTTTGCAAAAATGTTTACCTAATATCATTACTGTCGATTGTATGTTACACAAGTTCTAGAGGAGCAAGATCAAGATTAAAATTTGAAATTCAACACACTATGATTGACAATCTTACGCAAATACCATACTATGTCCATATATAAAATCTGGATACATTACACACACACACACACACACACATATATATATTATACATGTATATATATATAAACACACGCATATATATATATATATATATATATATATATATATATATATATATATATATAAAGAGAAAGAGAGAGATATGTATTCAGGTGTGTAGCAGGTAAAAAAAAAGGCATTTAACTGTACCTTTGGCCTATGTTTTCAGTTATGGTCTTATTGAAGTGTCTCCCACACATACTGCACATATTAAAAGACTTCAATCATTTGGATGTTTCTTTTTTATACTCTTGGTAAAACAAGAGTAAGGGTGTTGCCGGCCACACGTACTATGAGTGTTAACAACAGATGCATCAATTGCCAACCACACTCCCACAGCCCCACACCCCGTCTTTTTTTTTTTTTTGTATGATACGGCGCATTAATATACATTAGTCTTATGGGTACTTTGCTGCAAGAACTGCAAAGCAAGGAGGTTATATATTAGGAGAAGGTACGAGGAACAGAGTAGTACGTGAAATTGCCACAGCAAAACTGATCATACGCAATTGTTTACGAACAAAATTCAGCACAATTCAACCATTTTCCGTTTAGAAAAAATATTGTGATTGATAAAACTGACCAACAAGTCTACACGAAATTCTGTCCATAAAAAAACTAAATATTAGTAGGGTTTATTAATTATGGCTCAAATATATATATATATATATATATATATATATATATATATATATATATATATATATATATATATAATATATATATATAATTATTCATTAGGCCTAGCTTCTCAACTACAAATGTACGAGAAATGGGTAAACACTATATGCAAGAAAATAACAATACACAATAACCTGAAAGTAAAAGAGGGGAGAATAGTTTTAGTTTTAAGTATTATCATAAAATCACAAAAGATGGAAATCATTATAGTGTCTCCTTTGAATTTGAAGGTTCGCTCACTAGTAAGATGCTGTGTAACATTTGTCTGTGTGCTTGTATCTAAGCTGACTGTGAGGACGCAGCCTTAGCAACAAGGGGAATGTTGGTAAGTACTGATTTTAAATTAAAACCCAATACTTTCATTCATTTTGTTGCATTACGGATAATTCTATTGTTACATAAATCTCCCGTATGCTTAAACGGTAATTTTACGTACTCATGCCGGTAATTCATGGGTACATTAACTCCCAGAACCGTTCAAGTGATTCTATTTTACATTAACGTTCGGTGGTTCGGTAAGAAGAAAAGGTTTTCAATAGTTACGAGTAACCGTTTTGGACCGTCGTTGTTGCCGGTAATAATTTTTTTTCTAACATAACTTCACCAGGAGTGTCCGGTAATAAGGGCGGGGGCACTGGTGGGCGAAAGCGATTTCCCAGGTTAGGAAGGTTGGGGGAAAATACACTATAATAACAGCTCCTAAGGCTAATAATAAATAAGAATAAGAAAAACAAAATATGTTTATAGTAGAAAAAATGCACTGTGTCCCAGTTTACGTAATAAAAACTGATTTTACCATGAACCTAAGATACTAGGCTAACCATCTGTGTACTAACATTTCCAAAGTTTTCTAGACCTAGCCTAACCTCAAAAAGTTATCTAAACCTAGCCTAGCTTAACTCCCATATGTCTTTTAATAATGGTTTACTTCACTTCATACCTTAATCAGTCTTTATATTGATTGTATTCACATACCTATTAGTGTCACGGTATTCAGGCCTAAGCCCGGTCTTTAGAAGTCGTTCATCGGGTCTTAACTCGTAATGTCTCCATGGTGAAAGCAGTCGTACCTGTCACAGACCACAGTTACCGATAAATATGTGGAGAAACACGGTTTTGCCAATTCAAAACATAACACCACTGTATATATAAAATTAAACTTCGTTCATTTCGTCCTATTTCTATATAAGTAAGCGAGACGGAAAACATGAACCAAGAAGGACGCCATGTTGTACTAAATTGAATAAAAAAACGAGTCTACTCGCTTTAATGATCGCCGAGTAGTGCATTGCAGGTGACTTAAATTGTCGCTTGTAATTTAAGGCCAAGTATTATGGAACTTACAACTGCATAATTAAAAGTGAAAACATGTAAAACGGTTCAGTAATAAGTAACAGCACAGTAAGTCCTTGAAAAACTAAATCACCATATCATACAACTTTGGTTTTAAATGGACGTGAAGGCTCGACCACTAGTAAGGTGCTCAGTGAAACCATTGTCTGTGTGCACGTATATCTCGGCTTCTCGCGCCAATGGCTTCTGCTCGTATCTACTGAATCGTGGACTGCGTGGACGCTGCCTTAGCAACAAATGGAATGCTGGTAAGTAATTATTATAAATTAAAAACCGATACTTTCATCTGTTTTGCTACATTATAATATTCTGTCACAATCATCCTGTAAGCGTAACGGTAATTTAAGCGTATACTCTTGCCGGCAATTCACGGTTACGTATTAATGCCCAGAACCGTTCATGAGATTCCATTTTACGTTAACGTTAGATGGTTTGGTAAAAAAAAAAAGTTTCAATATTCCATGGCCATTTACAAGTAAAGTTTTCGACCGTCATTGTTACCGGATATAATTTTTTTTAACGTGACGCCGTCGAGTGTCTGGCAATAATGTCTGGACGAACTGGATTTTTTGGGGGAAACCACAGTATTAAAATAACAGCACCGATGGCTGACAAACAATAAGGAAAATGCGTTTTGGGTAAAAGAAGCATTTTAATTTACTTGATACAAATTGATTTTACCGAGTGCTTGCAGTACTAGGCTAATCAGTAGTGAGCTAACATTTCCAGAGTTCTCTAGACGTAGCGTAACCTCAGAGTTCTGACGACCTAGCCTAGCCTACCTTCAGTACGTGAAATGTCCTTTATCATTGAAATTGTTGTTTACATCACCTCTTACTTTAAAAGTATATGTTGAGATTGTGTTCATATACCCATTAGTATCACGACGTTGAGGCCTAGACCTAGATATCATGCTACATCGACAGTCGTTTATCGGGTTAAACTCCTAATATCTTGATGGTGGTAGCTGTAGGGCCCGGCATGTTTACCGATAAATATGTCGATCAGCACGGTTTTGCCGATTCGAAATACTTATGACGCCACAGTACATCCAAATAAACTTCGTTTGTGTCATTCTGTTTCCCAATAAGAAGCGAAACGGACAAGAAAAAGGACGCCATGTTGCCAAACTGGCGTCTGCAAAACGAGTCTACTCGCTGTAACGATTGGTGATTGGCGCATTACAGGACCAGGGAAACTGTCACCCGAACTTGAAAGAAATTTTTTATGTTGCTTTCATGCGCAAGCGAAGAGGGGATTATGTGTTATAAACTCACGAGTGAAAGCGACTGTCATATATGTATATGTATATATATATATATATATATATATATATATATAAATATATACACACACAGATATATAAAAGATGGTATATTTACGCTGATAAGTTTACTTGGTTTTATTAATGAAAATACTAAAAAAAAAGAAAAATGCAAAACCTTTCTTTGTGATAAATTGTCTAAATATATGAAGAGATATAAAGTATTCCCCATTATTATCTATGTAAGCATATTATATAGTACCCCTTGGTAGCAAGTATAAGCCGACATACAGTATACCCAGTGACATTACTATGTAAGGAATGGGAAAATACACAGTTCTAAATAATGTCGGTGTAATTAGTACGGTATCCCCAGTTGTCATTTGTCATTATACATTATCCTCGAGTAAAGCCTGTAAGTAAACATACGGTAACCCTCGAAGAGTAACCATTAAAGCATATTCAGTGTCCCTAGGTAACATACTGTATGTAAGAAAATACATAGTATCCCAAGTGACATATGTAACAGAAGACGAAGTATCCCCCTAGTAACACCTGTTAGCCAACTTACAGTATCCCTTAGTAATCCTTGTAAGAGCTACAGTCTCCCCAAGTAAAATCTGCAGGCGTGTACGCACGATCTCATAAGAGAATAGCAAACAAAATTTAAAGTATCCCCCTCATTACATCTGTAAGTAGTTATAAATTGCCACATAGTGAACATACTGAAGCGAACATACATTATTCTTCAGTAACACCTGTAAGCAAATGTGCAGTATCCCTCCAAGTAACAAAAGCAAATATGCAGTATCCCCTCAAAGTAACATCAGTGAACCATACACAGTATCTTCCTAGAACCACATGTAGGAAGTTACAAAGTATCCACCATTTAACAACTGTAAGTTAGAGTATCCCCAAGTAATATCATTAAGAAATTACAGAGTATCCCCAAAAGAAAATTCAAAGTAATTGTACAGTATCCTGCGAGAAATAGCTGGCTGTAAGAGACAACATATTTAAGTTATTATACAGTATTCCCCAAATTACACCTGTGGGCAGGCATACAGTATCCCCCAAGCAAGTAAACAGTATTCCAAGTAACTTCTATAAGAAAATGTACAGTGCTCTCCAAGTAACGCTTGTGAAACATGTACCTGTCCCAAGTAACATCCGAAAACAAACACGCCTGACAGTATCCCCTAAGATATACCTGTAAGCATTTATACAGTATAACCAAAGTAATCTTTTCTCTCTTCTTATATTCAGCTTAATTCTCAGTTTAATGAGGGTTTGCCACAAGGCAATACATATGAGAAATAAGCCGGATCCCGTTGAAAAATATACAGTATCCCTAGGTAGCACTCTTAAGGAAAACTATATGTAGTATCCCCAAGTGACACTTGAGCCCAAAGTCTGTACAGCGTATCCAAAATTAACATTGTGTGGAAATTATCAGTTATAAATAAAATCTGTAATCGAGTATACTGTATCCCCACGTAAAATCTGTTAAAAAGTATCCGCCAAGTAGCCTACATCTTTAAGCATATTACAGACATCATCTCGTGGGCAACACTTCAGTCATTATACAGTATCCCTCAGTAACGTAATCATTGGTATACAGTATCCCCAAGTGGCACCTGAGAGCAGTTGTACAGTATCCCATAAGTAACATCTGTAAGTAAACCTAGGTATTCCTTGAGTAACATCTATAGGCAAATAGACAGTATCTTCCACATAGCTTCACTAAGCAAACGTACAGTATCCCCCAAAAGAGACATCCGTATGCAAATACACAGTATCCCCCACGTAACATCTAAAAGGAAGCTTCGGTAACATTTCAAAGGCACCCTTTAAACACAGTGGCTTTAAAAAAGAAGGACCCCCCCTCTCTCTCTCTCTCTCTCTCTCTCTCTCTCACACGTCTTATTTTGGCCCTGTCCAACTCCTACCGGAAATGCCCACTGAAAAAAAAAGAGAAAAAGAAATTCTCTCGCAAGAAAAACGCGCCATTAAAATTTATAGGGGGTTCTTAAGGGCTTTCGTAAGTGCAACTTTTACGGCCCAAACTCAATTGTTGTCTTTGGGAGAATCGCCTAAGCATCTCGTTGGAGTGACCCCCGGGTGTCGCTCGCTGGTGCTACCTCCTTTACAAAAAAAAAAAAAAAAAAAAAAAAAACCCTAAAAAAAACAGAAAAGACTCCTTTACGAAAAAATTACCAGAACCTTGAAGACGTCTTTATTCATTAGTTGAAAAACGTTCGTATCAATTCGTTGATACTCCAGAATATAACATTAAACGAAGGCTTTTGACAGAGTAGGCTTTTTTTTTTTAAATGTCTTCAGGACAAGGTATCAGTTAAAAAAAAAAAAAAACTTGTATAGGTTCGTGTGGGACTTCAAGACGCAACGTTAAAGGAGAGTGTTTAAGAGGGCGTAAGTTTTTTCCCCTTCTTTTTCATAAAGTTCTAAATTCCCCCAGCTGTCGGGGTAATCCGATTTAATGTTGTAAAGAGAGAATGGAATTGTAGAAGCAAGCCAGATTTTTCCAGATTTGTCTTTTCGTAAAAAGGAATCACCGCCAGTGAAGCTTAATAGCTTTCTAGCAATGTTATATTTTGATTTATTGCAATTAAAATCTTTAATTGAATGCCATGGAACATAACCTTTAAATGTAGATATGTAACAAAAACTACAAAGTCTTACGATACTCTTTACTAATTTTGTGACCCACAGTGAGAGAGAGGGAGAGAGAGAATAGTAGATGAGATAGCATTACAAAATCTTTCGATACTTTAAAATATTTCGCAACCCACAGAGAGAGAGAGAGAGAATAGCAGATGGTTTAACATTACAAAATCTTTCGATACTTTAACAAATTTCGTGACTCAGAGAGAGGGGGGCGGGAATAGTAGATGATATACCATCACAAAATCTTTCGATAGGTTAACAAATTTCGTGACTCAGAGAGAGAGAGAGAGAGGGGGTTGGATAGTAGATGGTATACCATTACAAAATCTTTCGATAGTTTAACAAATTTCGTGACTCACAGAAAGAGAGAGGGGTGGGGAGGGGGAATAGTAGGTGATATACCATTACAAAATCTTTCGATACTTTAACAAATTTCGTGACTCAGATAGAGAAAGAGAGAGAGATTTTAACCTATCTTTTTCCATTTCTGATGGAACCCTCAGACGATAGCCACTTACGGGATTGCTGTTGTATGTGCCCTTGACACACTTTCTATTCTCTTCCTATTTTGTGAAGTTCATCCTAAACTCTTTCAATCCTGCCAGACAAAAGCAACGAGAATCTGACAGAATCTTTGGAAAATACAAAATCAGATGTAGGTCAGAATCAAAAAGTTGATGAGAAGACATGTCTGAAGACACTAGAATATTTTGGAATCGGATCTTTCCCTCTGTTGGAACTGAAACTTTATCTCCGTTTGAAACGCCACTTAAATCCACCTTTTGAAACTGGAAGACTCTCTCTCTCTCTCTCTCTCTCTCTCTCTCTCTCTCTTTAATGACGTCGAAGGAGGAGCAACTCGAAAGTAGCTTCACCCGAACTGCAATATGTAGAAGAAAGTTGATAGCGCTTCAGGCCATTAGGCAGAGTGATATCTATCTCAATCAGCGTCGCTTTCTCTTCTATCACTTTTGTCTGAAGTTCGGAAAAGTTTGATCCATACATCATCATAACAGTCAACGTTCGGCGTCTCACCATATGCTTCCTCGTCTCCTGTATCAAGAAGAGAGAGAGAGAAAGAGAGAGAAAGGGAGAAAATATTAAAAAAACACGCCTACATATATACACATACTCGCGGACAACATGGAATATTGGTAGTAGTTATTATTTCATTACGTCACGGGGTTGGGGGCGGGGCGTGGAAGCTATCAGTGCACATCACGCGATGTACTGTAGTCATTACTTAAGGTTCTTTGAAGTGTCCCTTTGGCCCCTAGCTGCAACCCCTTTCATTCCTTTTACTGTACTTCCATTCATATTCTCTTTCCATCTTACTATCCACCTTCTAACGGCTGTTTCATAGTGCAACTGCGAGGTTTTCCTCCTGTTATACCTGGAGAACTTTTCTACTCTTAATGTCGCTTTCAGCACTGAATGCCCTCATATGTCCCAGCGCTTGGCCTTTGACCTAAATTTTATATCCCATTCTATTATTTTGATGCAGAACGTTAGAATAAAAACCGTTTACCTAATTCATTGGCCTCGTAGGCATAGGGGGATAGTGCCATCAGTGCACCTCAAATGGTGTACTGTAGACATTCTAGAGGGTGTTTGCAACGTCCCTAAAGGCCCTGGCTGCATCCAGTTTTTAACCCTTTACTTTATCTACGTTCCCGCTTCCTTTCTTCAGTTTTCCTGTCCAACTCCTGACTATTACCTATTAGTATCCCGTAGCGGGGTAGTGCCGTCAATGCACCTCATGCAGTGTAATACAGCGGCCCTTCGGTCCCAAGGTACAACCCCTTTTTCCTTTTACTGTACCTCCGTTCATATTCTCTTTCTTCCCTCTTACTTTTCACCCTCCCCTAACAAATGTTTCTGAGTGCAACTGCGAGGTTTTCCTCCTGTTACACCTTTAAAACTTTCCTACTTTCAATTTCCCTTTCGGCGCTGAATGACCTCGCAGGTCCCAGCGCTTGGCCTTTGGCCAAAATCCTATATATCTATTCTATTCTGTACTATTCTGTTCTGTTCTATTACCTATTAATGCAACTGTGGGGTTTCTCCCAATTCCTCCTCTAGAGCCTGGTCTTCATCTTTATTTTCGGGATCACATTTATCGTTACTGTCCAACCACTCGAACTCCCTCTTTTCACTGCCTTCAGCGCTGAATGGCCGAAAGTGCCCGAGTGTTTGACTTGACACCCTGAATTTCACAGAATATTGTAATTCATAGCTGACCCAGCAAAGGTATGCTGGACATTTTCGTCGGTCGGTCCGGTGACCGAAAATAGGTCCCTCGGTTTTTGAGAGCAGTTACTGGGACCGTGGAACCACGAGGACAAGGGCCTAAGATAAAAGGGAGAGAAAGAGAGTGATGATAGATAATCTGCCGAGACAGGGAGAGAATGGAAGAGATATGCATGATAATGGTGAGTAGAGAAAGATAAAAAGATAGAGGAGACTTGAAGTGCATCATCAATTTTCTCTCTCTCTCTCTCTCTCTCTCTCTCTCTCTCTCTCTCTCGGGCGCAAAAGAAGGATAAATTTAGAAGTCGGTGATCCAAAGGACCTAGGAAAAGATAAGTTTGGTAGGGTCCTAATTTTGTTGGCCGATCAAGTTAATTCACTAATTGGCTTATCAAGGGTTTACAGTTCACAGATGTTATATATATATATATATATATATATATATATATATATATATATATATATATATATATATATATTGTATATATATATAAACATACATATATATATATAATACATATATATATATATATATATATATATATATATATATAAATATATATATATATATATATATATAAGCAGCTGATGTTTGGAAGTTTTCTTCAACTAGGTTAATTTTGCTTTAGTAGTTACAGGATTAAGGTGGCAGTGCCCATTCTCTCGTTATATCGGTTGTCATTATTGGTTAAAACACCACGCAGGCTTATGCTGTCAACAGAGTGTTGTTTTTTAGTATCAGGTTTAATACTTCTCAGGTTGCTAGGAATTTTATCTCGGTTACAACTAAAATGTAGAATAGTTTGACTAGTGCAGTTGTGGAGTCCTATGACCTCCAACGTTTAAGCCCCGTAGGGGAGTAGTGCCGTCAGTGCACCTCACAGGTGCACTGTAGGCATTACTAAAGGTTCTTTGCAGCGTCCCTTCGGCCCCTAGCTGCAACCCCTTTCGTTCCTTTTACTGTACCTTCATTCATATCTCTCCTACATCTTGCTATCCACCCTAAGTACAACTGTGAGGTTTTCCTCCTGTTACAACTTTCAAACCTACCTACTCTCAATTTCCCTCCCGGCGCTGAATGACCTGATAGGTCCCAGTGCTTGGCCCTTGGCCTAAGCTCCATATTCCATTCCATTCCAGATGCTTAAGCTAGGGGCGAATTCATTCCTGCTTTCTTTTGACGTCTCCTGAATTCAGGGGCTTATAATCTATTCCCTCGTATTTATTTATTTATCACCGTTTCCTGTTACTTGCCTCTTTATTCAGGCTACTGTCCCTCAGGAGTCCTCTTGGGCTTATATAATCAACTGACTGTCCAAAAAGGATTTTCAGCTCATAATTTAAAGAAAGAAAGAAATGCTCAGTAGTAATTATATGGAACTTCGTAGTATAGTTTCAAGTAGCCGTAGAGCTCGAGTTCGATTCCTGAACGACGTTTAGCGAGGCACGTTCCATTAAAACCCTTTGTGTTTTTCTTGAATGAGGTTTAACGATTTAGGCACGTTCCATTAAAACCCTCTGTGTTTTTCCTTCGACCTAAGTTGGGACTGCGTACCTGATAGTCAGTCGAGTGTGGTGAGCTGTTGCCAGTGTGGTCAGCTCCTGTAAGAGGAAAATTCAGGAAAGCGATTATATATATATATATATATATATATATATATATATATATATATATATAAACATATACAGTATAAACTATATACATATGTTATATATGTATTTGTATATGTATATTTGTATTAATGTATGTATACAGACATACATACACGCACACTCAAGCCCACACATATAATGTTTTTAAAGGCATATAAACGTTAGAGACAAAAATGTAACATTACTTGATATATTCAGAAATAAAGCCTGAAAAGCAATTATTTACCCGATGATAGTGGCGCTTATTGGCAGTGGTATTTCATTTCAAATGAAGCGATAAAGTTTATGAAAATGCTGTTCGAATAGCCGTTAGCCGAAGCTGTAACGCTAATTCAGCGTAGGAAATTTTCCCAGTTTTTTCATGAATTATTTCTCAACTACCGTTTATTGATTCAAATATTTATTTGTTTATTGATTCTTCATTGTCATCTGGTTTACACTAAGGTTTGCTGTCATTTATCTTTACTTTCGATTCATGGTCAGTTTAGTTCATGAAAGGTTAAGTCCAAGTTACTACTCTGTCTGTCTTAATTCATATGAATTTATGCCCGCTTTGAACTTACATTATATATATATATATATATATATATATATATATATATATATATATAAATATTTATGTCAGTTTATATATATATATATATATATATATATATATACACACATTATATATAAAATTATATTGTATGCATGTATGTATGTATATATATATGTATGTGTATATATATATATATATATATATATATATATATATATATATATATATATATATATATATATATATATAATCTTCTAAATAAAATATTATATATCGTATATATATATATACAGTTAAACTTCTACTGCAGAACAATAGTTCAAAATATAGGCTAATATACCAGTCGATTCGTCACGAGATACGAACCATAATGATACAAAGTATTTTTCCGGTTTAGGCTCCCTGAGTGTTCAGGGAGAGAAAATTGCATAATAATATCTGTAATTAACGCGTTTGATAGAGGAAAAAGTCCAGTGTGATTCACGTACGTTTTCTCTGCTGGATCTTGTGGGATTTCACAAGTGATAAAAAAAAAATTAAGTAATTCTGGTTATGGTAATTATTTCCTGTGGAAGTTATCGTGAGTTTGATAGTGTTTATGACAGTTTCCGCATGAAAATATACATATATTTCGATTAGTATAAAATGATTAAATAATTCTGATTATGATAATTGTTACTGTGGAAGTAGTCGTGCCAGTTTGATAGACTTTATGACTGTATCCATATGTATGCATACTATATGACTGTATCCATATGCATACTATGAAAAATAGCTAACAAAAAAAAAAAAACACATGAATCTCGCACCTCAGGAAAACCCACGCAAAATCCTTTGCGAAGGAATCTGCAACAAATCGTAATCCGCTCTCCTCCAGAAGGATCTCTCCTCCCCTCCAGGACGGACCGAGAGAGCAAAGTCCAGCCGGAATTAATTTGAAACAAAACTGCCGAGGTAATTAATTCGAATATCTTCATCTGGGGATATTATCGTTGCAATTTAAAAGCCAATTAAGCCGAAACTCATTACAGAAGGGAGGGAATTCAAGTATCATATATCAAGCACGAAACTCATATCCCGCGACAAACAACATCACTGATGGACCGGCGTCATTGTAATTAATTTGGCAGAAGGGGTGGAGGAAATGGAGGAGGAGGAGGAGGAGGAAGAAGAGGAATTGGAAGAGGAGGAGGAGTAGGAACTGGAGGAGGTGGAGGAGGATGAGGAATTGGAGGAGGAGGAAAAATTGGAAGAGGAGGAGGAGGAGGAATTGGAAGAAGAACAGGAATTGGAGGAGGAAAAGGAGGCATTGCAGGAGGAGGAGGAGGAGGAGGAAAAGGAGGCATTGCAGGAGGAGGAAGAGGAATTGGAGGAGTAGGAAAAATTGTAAGAGGAGGAGGAGGAGCAGGAATTAGAGGAGGAAAAGGAGGCATTGCAGGAGGAGGAGGAGGAAAAGGAGGCATTGCAGGAAGAGGAAGAGGAATTGGAGGAGGGGGAGGAGTAGGAGGGTTTTATTTCTACCCTTCGTTTCTTTATGTATCCGGGAGGATTCTTTATGAGCCATCTTGTTAGTGGTCGACATTTTTTCTTTTTCCTTTTTTTTTTTTTTAATTTGATGTTTCTGTGATGTTATTCGTCACTGTCTGGAATAAGGTTTAATGATTTATGCTCTTGATGAAAGATTTTTATGTTGCTAAAATAAATTTTATACAAAATTTTTAACCACACATCTTTTTGCCTTTTGAATGGGATGGTGTCAGTGGTGCTGCTTTTTCGATTATCAGTAAGTTTTTTTAACGTGTGGTTGCGCGCTCACGTCCCCCCCTTTTTTTTATCCTGGTTGTGACCACCACAGTCGTCTATATACCAGGTGCATAATTTACTGCTTAGGACTTTGGGCTTTAGGTCAAAATGGGTTTTTAATGAGCGGTTCTTGTCAGTCAGTCTTAGCAAAGGAATCAAAACTGATTTATTCGGTATATATATATATATATATATAAATATAATTATATATATATATATATATATATATATATATATATATATATATATATATATATATATATATATATATACATACATACATACATATACACACACATATAAAAGTGTGTAAAAGAAATGTTTTAATTTTTCCTGCAGAGATTGTCTCAAGAGTTTATCACTATACCATTTATCAGATTGATTTGGGTTTGATTTGAGAGTGTTGGCCTACTGCCTATCTGCTCCCCGGCTGCGACCTGCCCCCCACCCCGCCAACCTAGTTCAATGGTTATCTCCACAACCTTAAACCATCTTCTATCACAGGGGTGACATGCATCAACCAAATCAAGTTCTTTATATCAAACTACTAAAACAGGCAAATAAAAAATTTTTTTTACCAAATCGTTTATTTAGGCTTATACAATGACAATAGATGACAGTCTTGGACACACTTGTTATTTTATTCATTTCATTCCCCCCGTCCCTCACATAGGTCTGACTCTACAGTTCAGTCAGTAACTTTTACGAGCGATGGGGCACAGGGGTGGAAAGTCACTAGAGGGGGGGAATTTCACTATGTAATGAATATACATGCTACAGTTTGACATCTATTCGTCCGTCAGCGTCCAGGGTCTGAAAGATGTTTTGCTGGAAAGGATCGGAAAAATAATAAGTGGTGTGATTATTTGTATCGGTTTCGCAGAAGGATCGAGAGGAGTGTGATTTTTCACGAAATTTTCTTTAGATCACTTTCGTAGTCATTGTTACGCAAGGTTAAACAGAATGGGAAAACATCATTTGTCAGTTGTTACACTGATTGCTTTGTAGGTACAGACTGTGATATATCATAAACAGTGTGTCTATATATACTGTATACTGTACATATATATATATATATATATATATATATATATATATATATATATATATATATATATATATATATATATATATATATATATATATATATATATATATATATATATATATATATATATATATACATATATATATATATATATATATATATATATATATATATATATATATATATATATATATATATATATATATATATATATATATATATATATATATATATATATATATATATATATATATATATATATATATATATATATATATATATATATATATATATATATATATATATATATATATATATATATATATATATATATATATATATATATATATATATATAGAAGAAAGATATATACTATATACTGTATATATATATATATGTACATAGATATATATATATATATATATATATATATATATATATATATATATATATATATATATACACACACACACGTAAACATAATGTAAAAAGGAAGAAAGTAACTCAGTTAGATATTAAGCAAATATGATTACAGGAAATTCACAATGCAACAGTATATACTTTTTGGCTTCAATCCAAACGCTCACATAATACAGTAATTTCTTGAACAGATTAAAAAGATGCCACGTCATCATATTTCTTCCGTGGCTCTTCAAAACAAGCCGCCTCTTGCTGTACGAAACACTTCTGTTTTAAAGCAATTGACAGTCACCTGGAACACCAGGCCGCTTTCAGACACTTTTCCCGCTGAAGCTGAATGAAATATAAGTCAGTAAGTCGCATCTTGCTTGTAAAGCAAATTTCAGCCATATTTTTTTTTTTTGACCACGCGAAATTATGGCATATTTATATCTATATTCTTATTCATACTTATGTTTAAATATTAGTCAGGTCGTTGTATATGTACCAGCCATCAAAATTGACTGAAATTGTCGGGTTCTCCGAGAGAAAGTTTGAGTTTTTCATGGTAAATGTCTTTACACACACACATATACATCCATACACAAGCAGGCAACGTTTTGTATATATGAATCTTTTACGTACATATATACATTATATTTGTATATATATACATATATATTTATATATGTATATATACATATATATACATATAAATATATGTACATATATACATATATTTATATGTATGCATATAATACACACATATGTATGTATATATATATATATATATATATATATATATATATATATATATATATATATATATATATATATATATATATATATATATATATATATATATATATATATATATATATATATATATATATATATATATATATATATATATATATTATTTGGTAATGAATATTGGTTGTTAAAACAGTAACGATACAGTAATTATAGACAATCAACCATGAAAACAACAGGAATAGCAACATCGTCAGTAACTGTGGCAGTTGTACTGTGAATTTCTCACGGTAATAAATAACATAATAATAATAATAATAATGATAGTAGTAGTAGTAGTAGTAGTAGTAGTAGTGATGGTAGTAAATTATTCTCAAGGTAGTTTGGTCCATCTTCAGAAATATTCGTATGAAATATTTTAAATTTTTTCTTTAGAAGTACATATTTTTGTATGTATAAAATACTCATCTTTGCAAAAGAGACAAGGTTGAAAGAGATTGTTTGAAATAAAGTAGAGTTTATATATATATATATATATATATATATATATATATATATATATATATATATATATATATATATATATGTATATATATATGTATATATGTATATATATAAACATATATATATATATATATATATATATATATATATATATATATATATATATATATATATATATATATATATATATATATTTCAGTTTTTAATTAGAAGGTATACGCCATTCGGGGATGAATATAGAGAGAAATAGAACTATATGCAAAAAAAAGTGGCTAAAATACTGGAAGAATTCTAATTATAAACGAAAATAATGTGTTTTAGATAAAAAATTTCCCTTCCAAGTCCAGCATAAAAGGGGATGGGTCGCTTCTTGTTTAAGGGGAATTTTAACGGATTTTTTTCCTTGAATAAATTGAAATCCATTTCACGAGGGTATCTAAAGTTTGATCACATTAAGGGAGAATGTAAGAGACTCATTTACTGGTAAATGGTCGTTTTGAGAGAACATTAATGTGAACGTGGAGCTTATTTGCAGAAGACAACGAAACATGATGTGTGTGAGAGAGAGGGAGAGAGACTTGTGGAGGTTTTTTGAGGACATTTTGAACAATAGGGGTTTCGAATTTTGTGTATATAAAATAAACTTCGTAGGGGGGTTAGTGCCATCAGTGCACCTCGCGCTGTGCACTGTATGCGTTACTTAAGGTTCTTTGCGGTGTCCCTTCGGCCCCTAGCTGCAACCCCTTTCATTCGTTCTTACTATACATCCGTTCACATTCTCTTCCATCTCACTTTCCACCCTCTCTTAACAATTGTTTCGTATTGCAATTGCGAGATTTTCCTCCAGGTACGCCTTTCAAACCTTTTTACTCTCAATTTTCCTTTCAACGCTGAATGACCTCATAGGTCCCTGCGCTTGGCCTAAATCTTATATTCCTTCCTATGTAAAATAAAATTCATTAATCATTCTATTAATATTATTATTATTATTATTATTATTATTATTATTATTATTATTATTATTATTATTATTATTATTATTATTATTATTCAGATGAACTGTATCCATAGAGAACGAGCCCACAGGGGCCATTGACTTGAAATTCAAGCTTCCGAAGAATATAGAGTTCATTGAAAGAAGCAACGGTAGGCAGTAGGAAATACAGGAACAAGAGATCAGTTATTTGAGAAGAAAAAGTTAATTTATAAATTAAAGTTCGAAGTTACAGAGACCTTAAATAAGATGGAAGTATTTCGTAGTTTGCTTTTATTTATATACTTATTTTTCTTGACGTTTTATGATATTCCTTGTCATATGAAATCTGGTCTAGAATGATTTAGGAATCAAGCGACTCTGTGTGGTCAATGACCGAGGTCAGGTACGTTGTGAAGCCTGTGATAGCTACTCAGTAAGGAAATGGCGTTGAAGACGGAATTAATCTTGAATGAATTACACACTGACATATATAGATATATTATAGACACACACACACACACATATATATATATATATATATATATATATATATATATATATATATATATTGTATATATATAGAATATACAGTATATATATATATATATATATATATATATATATATATAAAAACATATATATTATATAATATATATATGTATATACATACACGTATATATTTGTGTGTGGGTGACTGAATATTATTAAAAGAAAAAACTATCAGCTCTTGCACAGAAACTATCTTTATGGTTTCATATCTTTGTGAACTCATTATTTATATCCACCTGTCAAAGCAAAAATAATCATGTCTTGCTTTTACTCGAAATAATTGCTCTGAATTCGTCTTTATTCTTGCACCATAGTCATAGATCATTATATTTTCTGACACACATGTCCTTTCACACACACACACACACACACACACACACACACAATCACACTTATCAGTTATGGAGTTCGCTTTACAAGCAAGACTTATATATGTATATTTATATGTATATATATATTTATGGAATAGTATTTACAGTAGTTATAAAGATAAGGTTTGTTGTTATAGAGAGCTATGAAGTGATGTTTGATATGTTTGAAGAGATTTTCCCTGACATTTGTCAATTATAATAACAATATTCATAGAAAATGCATGTCCTTTTTCTTTCGAATTATAAGCTTCCATAAAGGTTCATTTGTTTTCACTTGAGCTTAAGTAAATGAAAATGATGGAACTGCCTTTAGATGAGATAGGAAGTACTTTACAATTAGTACTAATATCAGAATATTGTTTTCAAGTAATTGAAACTAATATGAAAATATTGTTTCCAAACAGTTGAAACTAATGTCAGAATATTGTTTTCAAACAATGGAAACTAATATCAGAAAATTGTTTTTAAAACATAGAAACTAATATCAGAATATTGTTTCCAAACAATAGATAACTAATATCAGAATATTGTTTCCAAACAATAGAAACTCCAATCAAAATATTGTTTCCAAACAATAGAAACAAATATCAGAATATTGTTTTCAAACAATAGAAACTAATAGAATATTGTGTTCAAACAGCAGAAATTAATTTCAGAATATTGTTTTTGAAACAATAGAAACTAATATGAAAATATTGACTTCAAACGATAGAAAGTAATATCGTAATATTGTTTGCAAACAGTAGAAACTTAATATCAAAATATTTTCAAACGGTAGAAACTAATACCAAAATATTGTTTTCAAATCATAGGAACTGGCATCAGAATATTGTTTCAAGAAATGTAAATGAACAGATTACTCCAGGAGGCTGCCACGCACCAGAACTTGGCATATCTGTGTGAATACACCAGAAGAAAACTTAATAAACAACAGTTTGAAACGTTTAAAGGTGTACTTGATGAGACACAAAACAAACACACAGTGCATTTGGGCAAGAATGATTCAGACGGGTGCTAAACTCAGCTGGTGCTGAGATGGCTGCAGAGTATTTTATTATTGTTGGTAGTCAAGTCAGAATAAGCATATGTTCTGACGAACGAGCCGAAAGATTAATATACCCATGTGTGAAAATAAAGTAAGAATAGAGAAACGATGATGGGGTAGATAAGAGTGCACTAGGAATTTGAAGTTCGATGAGTAAGCAGTTGGGAAATCTAACTCATTAAATAAACACCTTCTGGATTTATTGTAACTGTTAATACAATTGCAGTGAAACGAATTGCATTTAATTTTAATTTCACATACGCAGTTATGCATTTATAGCTTTGATTTTTGCATAATAACCCCCCCCAAACAAAAAAAAAAAAAAATCAAGCACTGGAAAATTCGCGAGGAGAAAATAATTTCGAATTTTTTCTTTTGTAGATTTCTCACCATGATACTTTGTTGTTTACAAAGGCGCAGTTCGCATCAGAACAAAAGACTGGGTTGGTTTGGAGGGGCCTGTTTCATATTCAGCACAATTATGTATATTTCATTGTTTATATAAACAGTATAGAAAATATGTTGCGATATGAACAAATGATTCAATATCCGGATATGTGTGCGTATATATATATATACACTTTTATACAGACTTTTATACAATTAGTACTCCACCCCACAGGCACACACAAATATATGTATATATATAAATATATACATATATATTTATATGTATATACATATATATATGTATATATAATATATATATGTATATATAATATATATATATATGTATATATAATATATATATATATATATGTATGTAATGTATGTATGTATATATATCTTCTAGTGGGGAAATAAAAATACAAGATTCTAATTTTAGAATTTACAGTTAAACAATTATATCTCGTAACTAAAATATTTGGATAGCAACGCTTGTCTGCTAGAGTAATAGACATCTTTAAGCTGAAGATTTCTTCAGCATGAAACCTCTTAGGGTAATTGATGTCTATTGCTAGAGGGAATAAAAAAAAAGAACTTTGTATACTAAGGTATACCCTTAAGAAATAACATTGGGCTTTTGAGTTTACACACACATACACGCTCTCATACGTCCACCTACACCCACCCACACTTACATGTATATATATATGTATATACATATGGATATATATATATATATATATATATATATATATATATATATATATATATATATATATATATGTCTGTATATATATTTTTACATATATGCATATATATGTGTATATGTACTGTATACATATAATATATATATATATATATATATATATATATATATATATATATATATATATATATATATATATATATATATATGGATAACGTGAATATTCTATTTTCCATTGTAATACTTTTATTTCAGTACTTACAAATGTTCATAAAATTAATTACTTCAATTTGATTAAATGATAAGCATATGTTTAGTGTGGAAGTTGAGGAAATTAAGGTCCTGTCATGAACTGAATGCATTTTTCATTTGTATACACACACATGCGTATATTTGCACTATATATATACACGCACACGTATCTCCATGATACACTTATACAGTACACCAAAAAACACAGGAACACCTACAGCTTCCTTACCGGTGCACAAGGACAACTGGTGCTCAGAGTATGAAGAACAGTGCACTTAGCAATTAATCTTAGGTGCTTGACCCCAGGTGAACACATCCGTCACCTTTCGTTCGGTCACTATATATATTACATTAAGTCTCTATTAGAATTAGGTAATTACATTTGCAACAACATTCATTGCAGAGTATTTTCCCAGGTTTCACTTGCACTTCACTATACCTTTATCTTGTGCAGCTTGGCGGAAAACAAATGAATGGAAACCAAACGGTCATTAGAGGTACATTGGCGATTCTTACTCTAAACTGACGCAGACTGTTCACCATGACATAAAAGCAGGGGACAGAGTTATTTACAAAGGATAACAAAATGGCTCCAGAGCATGGGAATGCCTCCTACCGTTGATAGTGAGCTTGGCAACTATGTACATATATACCTGGTAATGTTTTTATTGTCACTATGTTACAAAAGCTACCTTTATATTTAGAGGGCTGAGCAAATAACAATATCATCCTTTTTTTTTTTTACGACTGATGTAC
Source organism: Macrobrachium rosenbergii (assembly GCF_040412425.1). NCBI lineage: Eukaryota > Metazoa > Arthropoda > Malacostraca > Decapoda > Palaemonidae > Macrobrachium > Macrobrachium rosenbergii. The sequence goes on along the minus strand of NC_089793.1, from coordinate 10,432,092 downwards.
TCAAGCAGATCAGCAGGGGAAAAAGCCTGTCGATTTCTTAAACTAAAATCACTCTGTGAGCCTCACGTTCCCCCTGGAGTCTGGCAAGGCGACAGCGATTCGCCCAAGAAGCGACGTCCCAGGACGAGTCAGGTATCTTCTTTGCTCGGAATCGGCGGCGAAAGTTCCTCGAGGCTGGAGAAAGTTCCTTAGTGCATAAGAAAGTTCCCTAAAGCTGAAGAAAATCCCTTAATACTGGAGAAAAAGGAAGCAGGCGAAGAGGTGCATTGACGAGCCGAGGATCAGGTACAGCCACACCAGCCGCAGGCATCTGGTGACAGCAGCCTTGGAATTTGCTCCCGCCGCTTCTGTCGTGAACGAATGAACGAATAATTAGTTATTGACATTGTCATCATCAGTAATATGAAATGAACGATCATTACATAAACAAGCAGTAAACATATTTAACTAAATGAACTAAAGGTTCCTAAGTAATGCAAATTCCCTTGTTACAATCTTTCTTTGACACGAGTCTTTACAAGGGACACCTTACTCCAGTTTAAAGGAATAAATGAAAGTAGTGTATATAAACCAGTAGTAAACATACTTCGTTGAACTAAAGGTTCCTAAGTAATGCAGATTCGCTCGTTACGATCTTTCTTTGACATGAGTCTTTACAAGTGACATCTCACTTCGGTTTAATGGAACAAAAAAGACTTGTATATATAAACAAGTTGTAAACATATTTATTCAAATGAACTAAAGGGCTTCTAAGTAATGCAAACCCTTTGTCTTTACAAGTGACACCGTATTCCGGTTACACGACTTTGCTTTGAAAGTTGTCGCAGTTTGGAGAGGATCAGCTGCTTTAAAAATTTCAGATTAACTTTAATAGGCTTTAACTGAGGTTGCATGAAGAGCATAGCATCAGTGCCTTAAAATCTAGTTTATATTGCAACTAGGACCACAAGGATTTACGTAAGTAACTGACACATTTAGGGGAAAAGTCCAAGATGCCATCTTTGTATCATGGCTGTTATAATGCGTAATATTAGATGGCCACTATACACAAATTATATATTATATATATATATATATATATATATATATATATATATATATATATATATATATATATATATATTATATTATATAACTAGTCCTTTCAAGTAATAGTTATTTTATAACTCAATGCAGTCTACAGCCTTATACTTCAGTGAATTCAAATCATCTTTTTATTTCTTATACCCACATCGTCGTATCATTTTAACCTTTACTTTTTCTCAACATTGGCAGACTTCTTATCTGTACAGGATGAGATGGTATTCCTATGTCGAACGTAGGAACTGACCAGACATCAGAAATGCTTGGCAACTGAGAGATTGGTCGAGTGATCACTTCTACTAGTCAGAACCAGTCGTCAAAGTTATGTACCGTACCCCTGGAGAATTGTCAGACCCAAGAAGGTTAAACTTACTTCCCAGAAATGAAGTTCGAGAGCTATGAATAAAAGATAAAGGAGTTTGAAGTATGAGCAAGAATATTGTGCAACTTTTTAACAAAAATGGAGAAAGGGAGAAATATCACATAGCTCTCTACACATTCACCAGTGTATAAGATACAACCAAGATAAATAACCAAGGCACTCGTAAATACTACAGGCTTCATGGCAACCTGATAGTCATTCTTAAATGTACATATAATTGTCAGATATCTGTTTAATAACATAGGCTAATCGAGAGAAATTCATTGCATTAACACTTAGTCGATAGCTCTCTAATCTACTAGTACAAACCCGTAGGAGGGTAGTGCCGTCAGTGCACCTCATGCGGTGCACTGTAGGCATAACTTAAGGTTCTCTGCAGCGCCCTTCGGCCACTAGCTGCAACCTCTTTCATTCCTTTTGCTGTACCTCCGTTCGTATTTTCTTTCTTCCAGTTTACTGCCTACCCTCTCCTGGCAATTGATTCGTAGTGCAACTGCGAGGTTTTCCTCCTGTTACACCTTTCAAGCTTCTTCGCTGTCAATTTCCGTTTCAGCACTGAATGGCCTTTGTTGCCCCAGTGCTTGGCATGTAAATCACTCCACTAGTACAAGATGATTAAACATACGTTCAGTAATTTTGTGTGTTAATATTTCGATTGCGGATGCCATAATGCAAGGTACTATATTAGCAGTAATTTCATTTGTGTCTCAGAGTGCAATTGAAAGCACCAATTACTTATAATTACGTAAACAGTTTCTCTGTCCATTGTACCCAAGGCCCAGAGAAAGAGAGGGTCTGCTCACTTCCCCCCAAATCCCCCATGTAGGCGGAGCTTTGTCTACCTCCTTATTGCGTCAGCAGGTGAATTGCCGCAGTGAGCAGGTACCTCTGAGATACGTCATCGCCTACGTAGTTACCCCAGGTGGGAGGAGACACCACCCAGTTGGGTAGAGCTGGTCTCTCTTGGCCTTGATTGTACCTGAGAATGTGGAGGTATACACGAAACCCCTCCCAGACCATATTATTTGAATTTCAAGTAAGTGGCCCATGTAGGCTTGTTCCATATGATTAGGGGTTTATCTTGTGAATAATGGTGATAATTATGTGTGAAAATATACGATTATAGATTGTGTGTTTGTAACGTAATACCTGTCCAGTACTATGATTCTGTTAAGCATGGCAAAAGTGAAGAGATTATGTATCTTATCCCACCGTTCTTTTCATATATAATATATTATTTCCGAGGTAGAGCAATTGATATTAAAGGGCGTTTTAGCTTAATGCTTATGTATATATATATATATATATATATATATATATATATATATATATATATATATATATACAATAGATACATTGTTAATATATATATATATATATATATATATATATATATATATATATATATATATATATATATATATATATATATGTCAGTGACTGGAAAAGGAGTAACTCACCCGGGGTATAGTGGGCGGGGCTTGGGGTCGCTGGGCGGTGCTACATCCTGTATGTAACGATGTGGGGCCGATTCAGTTACAGAGATACCGGGAGGGTTGGAGGAACCTGGGAAATATAGGGGAACAGTTATTGAGGTCATAGGGGGATTATTATTATTATTATTACTATCATTATTATTATTATTATTATTATTATTATTATTATTATTATTATTATTATTATTATTAAGTAGTTTAACGAGACCACTAAGTCATATTTTTAGGCTAACATCGGGGCATCCTGAAGTTGTTTTTTGTTTTATTATATTTATATTGCTGTACATGGGAAGACCGACTGTCAATATATATACTGTATGTATATATATGTATATATATTTACATATATACGTTAATATATGTAAATATATACATATATAATTTATATATATATATATATATATATATATATATATATATATATATATATATATATTTACCCCAGAGGACTTTGTTTTATTTTAATCTTTTCGACACTGAAATAATTCTGATTTTATTGCATCGTTTCTCAAGTAAAACTGGTAAAAAAAAAAATGAAAAAGTAGAAAAAGGTAATACGTCATGCTGGGAGACGGTACATTCATTGTCAAAGTTCAAAGGTGAAACTATTGTTCATAAATGAGTACCTTAATGACAGTCTTACATGCAGTTAAGATTCATAAATAGTCCATAATAATCTATTCCTCCTTTGTAATCTAATGCAGAATATCCTTTTTGGCATTTGGCATATTCAAGATTTACTTGTAACTTACAACGTTAATGGATTGATTATAATGATTGCCTTTAAGTAAACATTACAATCGTCATCTATCCGAAGGCATTTCCTAATAAAGGCTGATTCACATTACAACATCAGGTCACCGACACATCACGTCACGTCAAAGTACGTGAGAATTTCTTACATGTAATCAAATGGACTTGTGCACACCATCACGTCGCGTCACCGTCAAGCACACGGCATCCACCGTCACATCACGACACGTTTTCTTGGAAAGAATATTTAGACGTGATGTGACGTGACGGTGCTTATGCGAGTTTCTTCCCGCTAAGTCTGTGAGTCGCTGAGGTTGAGCACGAACTGAACGGGATCGTGATGGATAGTGTGAATACAAGGCACGGCTGATGGGACGGTGACGTGACGTGACGTGACGTGTCGGTGACGTGATGGTATAATGTGAATTAGCCTTTAGGGTAAACGGTATGAATTTTGGGAAGGATATTATCATTATTATTATTATCTAAAACGTGCTCACATTCCATGCAGCATAAAAGGACATTATTTTGGGGTCATGACCAACGAAACAGACA
>NC_089793.1:10385323-10422823 GCF_040412425.1 Macrobrachium rosenbergii | reverse complement strand
ATATATAAAATATATACGTATATATATATTTATATATATATATATTATATAAATATATATATATATATATATATATATATATATATTTACATATATATAAATATATACGTATATATATATTTATATATATATATATATATATATATATATATATATAGTACATGTATGTATATGTATGTATATATATATATATATATATATATATATATATATATATATATATATATATATATATATACATATACATATATACACACCGTTATTCTCAAATATACCCACTTGTTCTAGAAAATGATCTGAATAACAAACCAACCACGCCAGCACTCCCACCTGCTTGAAATCACAGCGACCGCAAGCACATATTTTTCCCTCTTCCCTTGCCCGTAAGGTCACTTCGGAATACCGCGGCATACTGCTTTAACTACAACAACATCTCAAAAGCACTGGAGGCCTCGTCTCTTTGTGCGAATGCCGGGCGCAAGCAAACTTGCCAGTCCAAAAGCAGAGGCGGTTTCCATTTCGTCAATGCCGACGGCCCGTAATAGGCTTTTAGGCCATAATAGCATTAAACGCGGAAGCCGATTGCACGTTAAGGATTTCGTTACCGGCTTTCAGTTTTGGCAGTCGAGAAAAACGGGATTTTGGGAGGTGTTTCTCTCTGGATTCGTCTTAGGGAGAAGAAGAAGAAGAGTTGTCTGACTTTCTCTCCTGATTGATTAGTGCGATGTGAAATTTTGGTTAGGACGAGGTCGTTGTGAAAACTGTAGTGATTTGGAAAGGAGGGGAAATTAGGTCTGTGTGAAAATGGGCCAAAATAACAGCGTTCTATTAGACTCTTGGCAGTGCAAAGGTCAATGGAAGGTGGTGTTTGAATGGCATAAAAGTGAGAGGTAAATAAAAGCAGAAAATTATTTATTTAGTAAGTAGTCGGAACACATCAAAATTCACACAGATATGAGGGTATGATTTGTTAACAAGAAAATGCAACGGATGAACTTAGAAAACGGGGAATAATTGCTATTAACACGTTTCAAGTTAAATCTGAAATTTCAAGAGCAGAGGCACAACAGAAAGGCGGAAAAGACGAAGGTCCTTCATTTTTAGAACAGAGAAGTAAAGCTGAATCAGCGCAAGTTTGAAAATTGACCCCTGAAAGCCAGTGGCAAAATCAGGGCGTGTTAACAGTTTGTGTCGAAACGGATATTTACACGCTCTCTCTCTCTCTCTCTCTCTCTCTCTCTCTCTCTCTCTCTCTCTCTCTCTCTCTCTCTCTCTCTCTCTCTCTCAAGGAAAATTTGCTTTTTGTGCTTTCTGTTTTACTTGCATGTATGGAGTACAGAGAAAGTACATGTCATAAACAGAAATAAGAAAGGTTGTGTCGAGGTGTACTGGTTGCTGAGAACCGTATGGTTAACACAAGCTGAGTCACTTCATCTAAAATGTATATATGTGTACACATAAACACAACACACATACACTATATATATGTGTGTGTATGTATATATATATATATATATATATATATATATATATATATATATATATATATATATATATATGCATTCACATTACCCAGGAAGTGATTGGTTTCATGGGTATAACCAATACTAATATTATAATAAACAAACCCAGTCTAAGATAAGTATCCTTCTAAGGCAGAGGGCTCCTCTCAAGGACTCCCACTGACAATTGGTACCCCACCCCCAATCACACTCCATCACCCACCCACTGGAGTAAAATCCCGAGGACGTGCAAGAAGCGCGAACAATGACAAAGAGAGGCGCCTTTTTCCCTTGGGTACGAATGACCGATATCTCTTCTTCGGGTAAAAGAGAATCTCTGAAGTCCCACTCTGATTCTTCTTCTTGCGATTACGCCCAGGAAAGCTGATTATGGCAGTAGCCAGAGCTCGATGATTCTTTTGGCTGATTCTTGGACGGTAGACTGACGTCGCAACTACAATGGTCATCGGCGCCACCTTCTAAAATGTAGAGGGTGGTTGTTGGTTCGCGTGCAAGGGCTCGATGAAGATCCTGCAGCTAAGGATTTTCCCCAGGTTTGGGGAATAAAATGCAGGTATCGGGAACTGGAAGGGAAAGTCTGGAGATGGGATGGCGGGGGTGGGGAGGTCGGGTTTGTTAGGAGTTGAGTGACTGAATTCTTTGTCGGAAGGATCGGGGAAGATGGATTCCAGTGATAACGGGATTGGTTATTTTTTCTTTAGGGAAGAATAAGCAAAAAATAAAAGAGGTTGAGAAGAAAAGTAAGAAGAGTATGTCTGCTTCTCACGAAATCTACAATGATGGACGAAAGAGAAAAAGAGATTGGAAGTAGATGTGAGGATTATATATATATATATATATATATATATATATATATATATATATATATATATATATATATATATAAATTACTAAAAGGACCTCATTCAAACTGGATGGTATTTAATGCCATCCAGTTTGAATGAGGTCCTTTAGTAATTCTACTAATGCACAGAACAATTGTGTATGTATGTGATAAAGTTATATATATATATATATATATATATATATATATATATATATATATATATATATATATATATATATATATATATAAATCGTGAAATATCTTTTGTATTATTCCCACCACTTCGACCGGGAAAGATTGGCGATTAAGAAGTACATTATAAGATTAAGTTGTCTGTTTACTTAGCAAATAAACGCAGTATAAAACTCATTACTGTCATGGACTCGGAAGAAGGACATTGCAAAGAGTGATCGAGAAATGTCAATAGTTTGACAAATTCGGACATTTCGTTTGTGGAGGTTGATTCCTAACGAAGTTGATTTTTTTTTCCGTTTGAGTGGATAAAAAACTTTTTATTTCTGAACTTCGGCTTTTTTAAGTGCTATAAACTTCATTCTTCATTCTTCCAAGAAGCAAGTACTCATGCGGTGTACTGTAGGCATTATTTAAGGGTCTCTGCAGCATGTCTTCGGCCCCTAGCTGCAACCCATTTCGTTCCTTTTACACTACCTCCGTTCATATTCTCTTTCTTCCATCTTACTTTCCACCCTCTCCTAACAACTGTTTCAGAGTGCAGCTGCTAGGTTTTCCTCCTGTTACACCTTTTAGACCTTTTGGTGTATATATCCATTTCAGCGCTGAATGACCTCATAGGTCCCAGCGCTTGGCATTTGGCCAAAAAATTCTATATTCTAAAATCTCTTCTGTAAAATTTATTCTGACAACAAAGAAGTTTAAAAAATTTAAATTTCTTTCCTTAGATATGAAAAGAAAACCCATATATTTCTATTAAGTTCGGCCTACCTCAGTGCTATAACGTACACCCTTCCAATAGGCGAGTTTAAATAATAATTGTTTCCCTAAACAGTTAACTTCTGATTATCTGGGTCCTTTACACTTCATTTTATTTGTCAATTTGTTCCCTGGGACATATAAGGTAGTGTTTTGGTTAGTATACAGTATGTTCGTATCCTCTTCAAAAAAATTATTTTCCATTTTGTAGTTTTTTCATCTCACTTTATCATCTATTTGTTTCACAGGCTATCTTGTTACACCCGTCAGTTCACCACATCGGACATTTACACTGTTGAATTTGGTCCTTATCCTATCGCATGATCTGGTTGGCATTTTACTGCAACAGACCCGTTGTCTCTAACACCTTACCACTATTACGCGTTGCCTTTGGGCAAGGGACTTTGCTGGCATAAGGCCGACTGAATCGTCAGAAATATTCCAGCCTTTGTTACCCCTGACTCTAAGAATCTTATATGCATTAGGCCTAAATCATTTTGCCCAGAATTACAAAGAAAATAAATTTAAAGCAAATGAAAAATAGTGTATTGCATATAAATCAAATTACAACAAAAACGGGAATTGCCAAATGAAATTTCGTGCATGATTTGACGTGGTACTTTAGCTTTCAGAGATTCAAGCAAATGAAAAATATACAAAACCAAATCAAAACAAAAGTAGGAATTGCCAGATGACATTGCTTGCATGATATGACGTCGTACTTTGGTTGCCAGAGATTAAAGCAAATAAAAAAATATAAAAAAGAATTAAAGCCAAAAAAGAATTGCCAAATGATAGTGCTTGCATGATCTGACGTCGTACTTTGCCTTCCAGACATTAAATCAAATGAAAAAAAAAAAATCAAAGCAAAAACAGGAATTGCCTAATGATATTGCTTGCATGCTTTGACGTACTTTGATTTCCAGAGATTAAAGCAAATGAAAAATATAAAAAAAAATTAAAACAAAGAAGGGAAAGATATTGCTTGCATGATTTGATGCCGTGCTCTGGTTTCCAGAGATTCGACGTCCAAGCAAACTTGTGCTCTTTCTCTCTGTAACCTCATCATCAGGGCCATGTCGGTTCATGATTCGGACGTGTCCGTTTCGGGGGAAGGAACCAAAAAAAAGTCACGGAAGCTGAGGGCATTTGGGGGCCCGCAAGATTTAAGACTGAGGGCTATGCTATGCATTTAGACGACCGCGCATCCTCTGCTCACTCACTCGCTCAGAAGAAAAAGAGAAAAAGAATAAGGAAGAAGGATAATAATAAAAAAAACAAAAAGGCACCCTCTGCCCGCTCACTCGTTCAGGAAAGAAAGAAAAAACATAAGAAAATAATAATAAAAAAATAAAAAATGCATCCTGTACCCACCACTCGCTCAAGAAAAAAGAAAAATAAAAAAGAATGGTAAAAAAATAAAAAGACTCACCCGCTCAAGAAAAAAAGAGTAAAAATAAGGAAAACAATAATAATAAAAAAAGTAAAAAGACATCCTCTACTCACTCACTCGCTCAAGAAAAAAATAAAAAGATAAGAAAAAAAGAATAATAAAAAAATAAAAAGGCGCCATCTACCCACTCACTCGCTCAGAAGAAAAAGAAAAAATAAGGAAGAAGAATAATTAAAAAAAAAATAAAAAAGGCATCCTCTACCCACCACTCGCTCAAGAAAAAATAGGGAAGAAGAAGAATAAAAAAAATTAAAAAGGCATCCTCTACCCACTCACTCGCTCAAGAAAAAAAAATAAAAAGAATAATAATAAAAAATAAAAAAGGCGTCTTCTAGACACACTCGCCCAAGAAAAAAAAATAATAATAAAAAAATTAAAAGGCATCATCTATGCACTCACTCGTTCAAGAAAAAATAATAATAATGTAAAAAAATGAAAAAAGGCATCCTCTACCCAATCACTCATCAAGAAAAAAAAATAAAAAGAATAATATTTAAGAAAATAAAAAGGCATCTTCTACTCACTCACTCGCTCAAGAAAGAAAAAAAAATAAGAAAAAAAGAATAATAAAAATAAAACAAGGGGAAAATTTTCGGGAAGCTCCTTTGCTCTGAAGAAAATCGAAGTGGAAGAGTGGAGACGCTGACGTGAGGAAATGAGAAATAGGGAAATGATGCTTTAAACCCCGAAGCGTTAATTTGTACTTGCGTAAGTGTTTTAATTGTATTTTTGTAAAATTTTCAAGATATTTTTATTATGTATTTACAGGAATTTGTCATAAAGCCTTGTGTTATACATAATTTTAATAACGGTTTGTGTTTTACATAATTTTAATAACAGTTTTTATAACATGCTCGAGACAAACCTATAGCTCAAGAGAGTTGAATATATAAAGGAATGAGTTCACTTCCATTTTTATGTTTAACTGGGCCAAGTTTTTTTTTTTGGAGTGTTACGTATTACATGCACTTAGAATGTTAAGAAAATAAACTTGTTTGAGTATTGTGAATTTTGGTTACTTGCAAACGTAACACTCATGTGTGACGTCACTACTAACTCTGTTATTGTGGAGAGAGTGAGAGAGAGTATATTTACCAGTCCGTTACGTGCATACAAGTTTAAAAAATAACAAGATATAAAATGGAAAAAAGAAAGAATCAATACATTTTAAACGAGAGGGGGAAAAAGAGGAATAGAGAAATATGTAAAAGTAAGAAACTTACATCTAGACAAATAAATGAATACTAGACATAAGAGAAAGAGAGAATCACTACAATACAGACACATACCAACGAGGATTATCGTAGTGGCGTTCTGTCCAAGAGCATTTCTGACGTTGCATCGATAATGTGCGAAGTGTTCCGGTTCCACCTGGTTGAGGACGAGCGTGGAGGTCCCGTTGCCATGAGACCCGAAATCTTCCAGCGTGTCGTCTGCTGAAGGGTGTAAGCGTACGTTATAACCTTTAGCTTTTATAGGATAGAGAGAGAGAGAGAGAGAGAGAGAGAGAGATGCAGATAGAGAATTCGTATTATATTCAAGCCTCGGCATTCCTTCAGAACCTCTTGGAAAACTGGTTACTTTATTAACAATTGAGGGATGTTGAATGATTGATTTATGTAAACTGGCGTCGCAAGATCAAGGAACAACACAAAACCGACGGAAATGGCGTCATCCGTATATGACAGAAGAATGATTTTGGTATCTTTTGTTTTTTAAAAGCTCCGCAAATTCGGTATTACTCGTTGTCCTTAACATTGAATATTTTTTTTTTTTTAGGTGGGGGTTTAAACAGCAAAAGTTATGAATAGATAGATATGCACGTGGGAGTTTCAGTCCTTAATTATTAAAATCAAAGCTCTTATAAGATAGGCGCGATCCCAAAATGTATCCCACTTTCTTTCGTCTTCAAGCCTAACTTTTTGATTGAATTTTGCCTTAACCTCTCTCTTCTGACTATTTCTCAGAAATTTAATAAGATACGAACAAAAATACCCATATTGAATTCTGATTAGCTACGGTTTTTGTATCAGAAAATATTTCGTCTTATGAGCGTTTTAATTCGATCACTGACAACCCGTTATAAATTACGGTCTTACTAGCATGGAAGGCTTATAAGTAATTCAATCAATCAATCATTTCCTGTGGTACCCACGGGGATGCATAGGGCATCGATGAACTCACGCCGCCACATTCTGTCCCGGGCTAACTCCTCAAGATCTTCCCAACACTCGTCTCCTGCTTCCTGCCTCATTGGCCTCAAACACGTCTCCTTTGGCCTACCTCTACCTCTTCTACCAAGGGCAACCCACCCCGGTTTATCTCGTACTATTTCCTGTCTTCTGTACACATGGCCTAGCCACTTCCAGTGTGGAAACCTAAGGTACTCATCGACCGGCTGCACCCCCGTTACTTCTCAAATTCTGTTTTTTTGATATCCTATCCCTCCAGTTAATTCCTAAAGCAATTAGGCATTTTAAGTCAAAGACACTTTGGGTAACTGATTGATCAGAAATGATATATTTCTGTCGTTTATCATCACTGCTTGATAATGGTTGATGCAAGGTAAATATTTTGAAATCAAAAGACGTTGTAAAACTGTGATTTTTTATTATTTCAGGTCAAAAATATCCTATGCTTTATATTTAAAAAAATCGGAGAGAATTTTATGACAATTTCATAAAGAGTGAATAATTCTTTGCCACTTTCGACAACTTCGGAATTGCAAATACGTAAATATTGAGAGATGATGCGGCAAGTGTAAGAATCAGACTTGTGACAATATATTATATAAAATGTGACTATACCGTACAAAATGCAGATTCGTCATTATGTAAAAACGCGAAACCTTAGATGTTAAGACTTAGACAACACAGTGATGAAAGTTACAAAGTCACTGTTAAAACCGCAAATATAAGAAAGAATCATCTTGCGTCGTTGTGTACGTCCTCAATTTAGACACGAAATCATTGCAGCAGACGGAATTTGGCCCCGTAATTGGCAACATACCCCGGTCGCTGTACTTTGCGTCCATGTTTACACGCCTTGCTCTAAAAATATAAGTCTATTCATTGGCGTTAAAAACCATCTCAACCATTACTGTAAAATACTGTCGCCATAAATCCTCAGTTGCCGCCTGGTTTTCGGAGGTAGGTCGTTGGGGGGAGGGGATGGGGTGGTTGTTAAGAGGGGGCAAACAAGGAATGTTCCCTCCTCCGACGGACCAGGTTTATTCTTTCGTTCTCCAGAAATGAGGAGTCTTTAAATTACGGCGGTCGTATTCCAAAGGGTGAGATCCGTTTTCTTTTATTCCCACTTCTGTTTCGGCTCAGAGTTTTTCCATTTTAAGGCATTTTTTGTTGTATTCTCGCTGATTTCTTTGTTAAAAAAACCCTTCTCTGGTTATGAAAAAAATAAACCTTTCGCCAAAATCCTGTCACTGTAGAAATTTCAGTGTTCGTAGGAGTGACAGTATCTATGGGCATGCGATATTACATGACACTACTTTCTACCACGATTTTTTCTTGTCAGATTTAGTAATTCATACTGCCCTAAAATGGAAGACTGCAGTATCTGAAAAATGACAAAACTGAGAAAAATGGTAGATACTCCCTTGCCTTACTACTGATTTTGCAGATACTGCAAACGGAACCCCCTAAATACTCGTGGAAAGCATTGAAGAATCATTCTGAAACTGCAGTAACTTGTATATTAGTCTTTCACGAGCCCAGTAGGTGGCATATCTCAATTTCGACAATTTTGCGGATAGTGTAGTTTTCCATTTTAGGACAAAATAATACTATAGCAATTATTGATTTTCCAACGTCGATGGTTGTTCTCTGTGACGCCAGTTTACGATTTTAAATCAGCCATTTATCAAAGTCTAAAATGATTCCATACATCACCAATGAATGCCACTTCAGAGAGCGTCTTTTAAAACAAAAAGATGTTGCTTAAAACGCCTAAAATGTCCAGTGCCCTGTTAAGACAGTCATGTGAAAAAGAAGATTTTGATTTATAGAATCAGCATGGCCAGTGAGGCCTTGAGAGATTCCTTTGTAAACAAAGGCTGTGATTAATGTAAGTAAAGCAGCTAAAATGGTCAGTTTTACATCAAGAGAGTCCTTCGAAATATAAGGTTTTGATTAATAGGCCTACAATTAACATGGCCAGTACTATACTGAAAGAGTCTTTTGCTAACAAAGGCCATGATAAATATAAGTAAAACAGCCAAAATGGTCTATTTTATCTCAAGGCAATTCTTTGAAAAATAAGGTTTTGACAAATGAAATGAAAACGGCCAGTGCTATATTGAAAGAGTCGTTTGCAAACAAAGGATATGATTAATACAACTAAAGCAGCCAAAATGGTCAATTTGACCTCAAGGCAGTCCTTGGAAAACGAAGGTTTCTATTAATACAATTAAAATGGCCCGTGATATATTGAAAAAAGTCTTTAGGTAACAAAGACTAAGATGAATACACCCAAAATAAACAATGCTATACTGACTGATGACCACATCGTCCTTCGACCACATGACGACAGGCCTCGGCCAGGCCTTGTATCTGCAGATGAGGAGGGACTTCTCCCCAACTCTCGAGTAGACGACGTCAGTGCGTCCTCCGTCCATCACGGGAGCATCTGCAAAAAGAAGAAGAAAAAGAAAAACAAATTAGAATTGTGGACATATGACGTAACTCGGAAATGTTCTCGGTAGGGAGAGAATCTCGCATTAGAAGAAGGAGAAGAAGAAAAATAAAAACAAATTAGAGCTGTGGACATATGACGTAACTCGATGTTCTCCGTAGGGAGAGAATCTCGCATTGAAGAAGAAGAAGACGAAAAAGAGAAACAAATTAGAACTGTGGACATATGACGTAACTCGAAAATGTTCTCGGTAGGGAGAGAATCTCGCATTAAAGAAGAAGAAAAAGAAAAACAAATTAAAGCTGTGGACATATGACGTAACTAGGAAACGTTCCCTCTAGAGAAAATTTCAGAATTGCGCATTGATTCCTAGATATGCAAAACATGATGAAGTATGCACGGAAATCCTCTCATCGGATTCGTTCTAAAGTATGTCTGGAAAGCGAAAATATTGCTTGAGAGTATGAAAGTCTTTCGTTGCTATGGGGTCGAAGCTGTAACTCAGCGGGTCTCAAACTTCGTCCCACTAGCGCAGTTTTATTCGAAATCGACTGGAAAATGTACATTTATTGTCTTTATTCCTGATACCTAATGCAAAACTGTGTAGAACACTTACTGCATAAAATGAAGTGGACTAATTAAAATTTTCTTTTGGAAAAAAGGTTTAATAAGGACCGATGATTATCAGGCTTCGCCTCGCGTGTACAATTTCTTCAAAATCGACGGGGAAATGTATATTTATTGTGTCTTTGTTCCTAATATCTAATGTAAAACTGGGTAGACTGCTTACTGCATACAGTGAAATCGGCTAATTAACTTTTTTTTTTTACTGGGAATGTATATTTATTGTGTCTGTAATCCTAAAACCTAATGGAAAACTGAGTAGACTATTTACTGCATACAATGAAATCGGCTAATTAACCTTTTTTTACTTGGGATGTTTATTTATTGTGTCTGTAATCCTAATACCTAATGTCAAACTGTGTAGGCTATTACTGCATACAATGAAACGGCGGCTAATTAACCTTTTTTTTTTTTTACTGGGAATGTATATTTATTGTGTTTATAATCCTAATATCTAATGTAAAGCAATGTAGGCTACTTACTGCATACAATGAAACCGGCTACTTACTTTTTTTTTTTTTACTGGGAATGTATATTTATTGTCTATAATCCTAATACCTAATATAAAACAGTATAGGCTACTTACTGCATACAATGAAATGGGCTAAGTAACCCTTTTTATTAAAAAAAAAAAAAAAAAGGCTTATTAAGGACCGACCAAACGCACTCGAAAATCTGTTGTTTATGGCCGATACTTATGGAACGACGGCGTACCCATCTCACATATGTAAACGGAAGCAGGATAATGAAGGCAATAAGCCGGGTCATGCAACAAACTCGGGCATAACGGCTGCCGTCTCAATATGACCCCGTTGGGTCATTAAGGCATCCGGCAATTTGCAACAAGCCCTTTCAATGTTCTGATCCTTGTAATAACAATATGTAACGCCTCTCTCTCTCTCTCTCTCTCTCTCTCTTGTGTGTCTTTCTGTCTTTCTCTCCCTTCTGTTTGTTTTCCCCTCACTGCGTGTGTTTTTCTTATCTCTCTCTCTCTCTCTCTCTCTCTCTCTCTCTCTCTCTCTCTCTCTCTCTCTCTCTTGTGCGTTCCCCCCTCGTTCTCTCTCTTCTGTGTGTTTTTCCTCATTGTATGTGTTTTTCTTATCGCTATCTACCGGCTTCTCTCTCTTTCTCTCTCTCTCTCTCTCTCTCTCTCTCTCTCTCTCTCTCTCTCTCTCTCCTTGTCTTTCCGTCTTTCTCTTTCTTCTGAATGTTCTCCATGTATGTGTCTCTTTTCACTATCTACGGGATTCCCTCTTTCTCCTTTGTGTGTCGTTCTCTCTCTCTCTCTCTCTCTCTCTCTCTCTCTCTCTCTCTCTCTCTCTCTCTCTCTCTCTCTCTGAAAGTGTGGCTATTTTCATCTGTAAAAGTTAGAGTAATTGTGTGGAGGTTACTTGCTTGTACTGTTACGCATTTTACACATCTCAAGTATGCTACCATTTTTGTGCGCATCTATTCGGTGAAAGTCACTTTATCCTATAAAAGAGAGGCATAGCTTTATCTGATCACATATTTTACATAGATTTTGATTTTACATAGATTTCTCGTAGCATTAGTGGCAGGAATAAATACTTAATCACACACTACTTCTATAACATTTTAATCGCGTCAGCATTTCGCTTACATTTGCTCGTAGCATTTACAAAACTACATGTGTTTTCCTCTCTAATTCTGAAAATGCTACAAGAAAATGTAGCAAAAGCTTAATGTTAATAAAATGATAAGGATATGGCATGTGTTCAAGTAGCCTACTTATCTGCTTCTACTGTTTCCAAGGCGGTACGAGTACTTGTATTGCAATATTTTACCGACACTCTTTAAATGGAAAAAATACAGAATTAAATGAAAGAAATTATTTTAGCGCAAACGTAGTCGTTTTATCAAAACAAATAATTTTTCTTAGCTCTTACATGTAATGCAGTTCATTTTGGCCCTGAAACTTCAGCCGCCAACACAATTTTGACCGCCGTTTGGAATTTGCGCCAAAATATGATCTTATACGTAGAGAACAGCCCGCTTGGTTCCGACAACAAATGTAGGACACACATATTTCCCATTTCTTCCCGTTCGAAATTGACGCCAAAATATGCGAAAATAAATTTCCGGCGCGGGAAAATAAGCGAAATAAGTTTTCGGCGCGGGAAAATAAGCGAAATAAATTTGCGCGGGCAAATCGGAAAGAAACGTGTTCCCGATAGGACCCGACAGATGGCGCCGACAGCAAGCAAGCAAGATCGCCTGGCGAAGAATACAAATCATGGCTTTTCTTCGTATATTTTTTTTTCCGAGGAGTAATTTGTCCTTCGTTATATATTCCGGCGTTGTTTTCTCGCGACTAACTCGTCGCATCGGTTAAATAAATAATAAAAAAAAAAACAGGGAACCAAATCCTAAGACGTCCGAGCGAATGCGAATGTTTGCTATTTTCTGTTTGTATCTTCATACACCCGGTAGGGGGGGGAAGGGTAGTGCCGTCAGTGCACCCAACGTGGTGCACTGCAGGCATTACTTAGGGTCTTTGCAGCGTCTCTTCGGCCCCTATCTGCAACCCCTTTCATTCCTTTAACTGTACTTCCTTTCATATTCTCGTTCTTCCATCTGACTTTCCACACACAATTGTTTCATAGTGCAACTGCGAGGTGTTCTTCCTGGTACACCTTTCAATCCTTCTTGCTGTCAATTTCCCTTTCAGCGCTGAATGATCTCATAGGTCCCAGCGCTTGGCCATTGGCCGAAATTCTATATTCTAGTCTGTTCTATTCTTCATGCAAAGTACGTGATGCGTTACAGCTGTTTTTCCAAATGGATTTTACAAACGCTGAAATGGCCCACCGCTTTTTCGTAAAGAGGCTGCGTGGAGCGGACATCCGCTACTGTGCTTTTCGCTTGCTTTGATTCAGAACCTTCTCCACGCAAAGGGAAACGTTTATGGTATGTTTGAAGAGATGTCGCATCACTGGTTTCTTATGGGAACTTTATGTACCTTTTCTTTCATTGCTGTACACACACACACACACGCACACACTATATATATATATATATATATATATATATATATATATATATATATATATATATATATATATATGTATGTTTGTATGTATGTATATACATTATATATATATATATATATATATATATATATATATATATATATATATATATATATATATATATATATATATATATATATATATATATATATATATATATATATATATATATATATATATATATCAGTATATACATATCTTAATTTTTTCAGAGTAGTATAGATTTCGACAGGCACGACATTACGTTTGCTGAATAAAAAAGAAGTATGCAAAGATTCCTAGTCGTTTTTCTAAGTCATAGGTATAAAATAAGCAGATAATCATTATATATGCCGAATAAAAACCTTGAAATATATGTGCATGAACATACCTGTTGCATATATCATTTTACGCTTTGGTAAATTATGGGTCTTCAAAAGATTTTGCGAATTATGAATATGAACTGATCAGATAATCCCTATTAACTGTGAATTAAAAACTGAAAAAATATTAGTACTAACTATTTAATGTTTTGATAGATTAATTAACGCGTTCTATCCTTCAGAAAAATACGAGAAAATATAAACCACTGCAAAGGTTGCAAAAGATATATAAACCCACGGGTGGCAAAAATATGTGTCCACGCCACACTTCTCTCCTTACAGATTCTCGGACCACACCACGTGATCACAAGTCGTCATTTTTTATATACTATTTTTTTTTTAGAAACTGAGCAGGAGAAACGAACCGTAGAGGTTGGGGGAGGGGGGAAGGGAGTGGATGGCAGAGGGCATGGGGAGGAGAATAGGGAGATTGTTGTGTTGGGGGAGGGGTTGATAGGGAACCTTTTTGAAACACTGAGCAGGAAATAAGTATTAGGGGAGGGATGTTGGGAAAATAGGGAGAGGGTGGAAGGAAGGTGTGGAAAGGGGGAAAAGGGATCATCTTGGTGGGGTGGGGGACGTCGTCAATATGTTATTTTTGGGGAGGGGGAGGGGAGGGGTTGGAAATACTGTGGAAAAGAAAAGGACTTTGGAGGGGACTAGGGAAAGGATTCAGGGGTGGTGTTGGGCATTCGAGGCCCCCCCTTGTATGGGAGAGGGGGGAATAGGGAGAGGACCTAGGGATTGTGTTGGGGATTAGGGACCCCCTCATGTTTGGGGGTAGGGGTGAATAGGGAGAGGACCCAGGGATGATGTTGAGTGTTAAGGATCCCCTCTTGTTTCGGGGGAGGGGTGAATAGGGAGAGGACCCAGGGATGGTGTTGGGTATTAGGGACCCCCCCTCTTGTTTTGGGGGAGGGGTGAATAGGGAGAGGACCCTGGATGCTGCTGGGGTATTAGGGACCCCCCCCCACCTCTTGTTTTGGGGGAAGGGGGAATAGGGAGAAGACCGAGGGATGATTTTGGGTATTAGGGACCCCCCCTCTTGTTTCGGGGGAAAGGGGGATAGGGAGAGGACCCAGGGATGATGTTGGGTATTATGGACCCCCCTCTTGTTTTGGGGGGGCAGGGAATGGGGGGACGTCCAAGGGGGCTCGAGGACCCCCTGCATTATAAATGTCCTCATCGCAAGTCACCGCCAAACGTCCGGAATCTTACACTCCAGTGGTGCTGCTTCCCCTGCGCCTGTCACTCCGGGGATTTTGGCTGCTTGCTTTCTCTCTCCTTTTATTCTCTCTTTCGTTGCTTTCATTTTTCTCTTTTTGTTTTTTCCCCATTCCACCTAGTTTGTGATTTCGTGTTTTTTTATTCTGTGTTTCTCCACTTTTACATTGTTTGTGATTTTGTTGTTTTTACTGTTCTCTTTCTGTTTCTGCACTTTTATCGCTTTTGTCATTTCGTTGTTTATACTGTTCTCTTTCTGTTTCTCCACTTTTACCTCTTATGTGATTCTGTTGTTTTTACTGTTCTCTTTCTGTTTTTCCACTTTCACCTCTTTTGTCATTTCCTTTTTTTTACTGTTCTCTTTCTGTTTTTCCACTTTCACCTCTTTTGTCATTTCCTTTTTTTTTTACTGTTCTTGTCTGTTTTTCCACTTTCACCTCTTTTGTCATTTCCTTTTTTTTACTGTTCTTGTCTGTTTTTCCACTTTCACCTCTTTTGTCATTTCCTTTTTTTTACTGTTCTTGTCTGTTTCTCCACTTTCACCTCTTTTGTCATTTCCTTTTTTTTACTGTTCTTGTCTGTTTTTCCACTTTCACCTCTTTTGTCATTTCCTTTTTTACTGTTCTTGTCTGTTTTCCACTTTCACCTCTTTTGTCATTTCCTTTTTTTACTGTTCTTGTCTGTTTCTCCACTTTCACCTCTTTTGTCATTTCCTTTTTTACTGTTCTTGTCTGTTTCTCCACTTTCACCTCTTTTTGTCATTTCCTTTTTTTTACTGTTCTTGTCTGTTTCTCCACTTTCACCTCTTTTGTCATTTCCTTTTTTTTACTGTTCTTGTCTGTTTCTCCACTTTTACCTCTTTTTGGGATTTCGTTGTTTTCACTGTTATCTTTCTGTTTTCCCTTTTACTTGTCTTTGATTTTATTTTTTTCGTTTCTCTGTTATTCTCTCTTTTACAATGATTATGATTTGGTTGTTTTTAAAATTGTCTTTTCTTTTTGTAATTTCTACCTCGTTCAGTATTTCAGGTTTAACTCCAATTGCTTTTTTTTTCACTCACTTCCGACACGCATACGAATATGTTATTTTTCCGTTTATCTTTTATTTTGATTTCTACATCGTTTATTATTTGGCTGCAATTTTTCCACGTTTTTCCTTAATTTTTAGGTCGTTTACAATTAGTCGTTTCCTTCAATTCTCATATTTCCACTTTCGTCCTGTTTAAGATTTCGTTATTTTATGTTTCTCTTGTATTCTTATCGTTATTTCCTTTTTAATTAGGTTATTTTTCACATTATTTTTTTTCCACTTTCACTTCCTCTTTTCATTCATTTCTCCTTCAATTTCTGTCCTTTTTTCTTACTCCCCTACCGTTATAATTTACAGTATTCTTTTTCCCTACCTCTTTAATTTTCTCAATTTCGCCTCCTTTATAATTTAGTTATTTTTTTGTTCATTTTATCATTGTACTTGTTGCGATATTATTTTTTTATTATATTTCTTTTATAATTATCAATTGTTTTGCTATTTTCATTTTATTCTTAAATTTACGGCGCGGAGAAATATTAGCATATTTTGAAAATATGTCACAATAAAATTACGAATAAGAGGTGTGAGAGTGGGGTAAAAGGAAAGGGGAGAGAGAGAGAGAGAGAGAGAGAGAGAGAGAGAGAGAGAGAGAGAGAGAGAGAAAATGGAAAGTGGAAGGGTGAGATGATATTAATAGAGGAATGGATAAGGACCCGATGGGAGAGAGAGAGAGAGAGAGAGAGAGAGAGAGAGAGAGAGAGAGAAAGAAAGAGAGAGAGAGAGAGAGAGAAGAGAGAAGAGAGGAGAGAGAATAGAGAAAGGTAAACTGGAAGGAATAAGGGAGAGGTGAAGTAAATAGCGAAATCGATAAAGATCCGATCAGAGAGAGAGAGAGAGAAGTAAAATGGAAAGGACAAGGAAGAGGTGAGATTAATACAGGAGAACAAGGACCTGATGAGAGAGAGAGAGAGAGAGAGAGAGAGAGAGAGAGAGAGAGAGAGAGAGAGAGAGAGAGTAAAATGGAAAGGACAACAAGGGAGATGTGAAATTGTAGAGGAATGGACAAGGACCTGATGAGAGAGAGAGAGAGAGAGAGAGAGAGAGAGAGAGAGAGAGAGAGAGAGAGAGAGAGAGAGAGAGAGAGGTAAAATGGAAAGGACAACATTGGAGATGTGAAATTGATAGAGGAATGGACAAGGATCGGATCACAGAGAGAGAGAGAGAGAGAGAGAGAGAGAGAGAGAGAGAGAGAGACGGATAAACGAAACGAACCGTCCCGTAGATTTTCAAGAAAACCCCCGATAAAAATGAGAAATATCGCAGAACAGAACGAAAAGTCGAACAATGAAAAGGCGCAATGAATGGATATCATCGGGAAAATCCTTTGGCCGAAAGCCAGGACCCAAAACATCCCAGTTAATGTCGGGGGCCCAAATTCAATTTCCAATACTTATCAGAGAATAGAAAACAGAGTTAGGTAGTCGTGAGAGATATCCGTGATAAATAAGGGGATGGCCAATACCAATCTAGATTATAAAAGATAAACAATTAATAAGAAAAACGAACAAAAACATATTTTTTTTGCAATTTCCTTCGTTATAAAAGAATGTGTTAAGTAATAGTGGAAAAACTTAGAAAAATAATGTGATGGTAAATGCAAATCTAGATTATAAAAGATAAATAAATAACATGAAAAGACAAATAAAAAAACATTAATTCAATTCCCAGTACATATACTCTCTCTCTCTCTCTCTCTCTCTCTCTCTCTCTCTCTCTCTCTCTCTCTCTCTCTCTCTCTATATATATATATATATATATATATATATATTATATAGCGTACATATAGATGCATACATACATATACATATATACATACATACATACATACCCAATTCTCCACATGATAGCAGTCATAAATGCTTTATGTCATTTTACTTATTCAGTGCAAGGTGAAAAATACCAGTGACATTGTTACCTTACAATTTCATAAAGTACTTCAGTTCCTTTGTCCAATCCACCTGCTCTCGAATTCAAGAGCCTCGTTTTCCGAATATATTTAACAAGTGGTAACTTCTTTTTCTTTTGATTTTATTTGCTTTGACAAAAAAAAAAAAAAAAGATTTTTGGGTTAACAGGGCTTGTGGATGGTGGGTTGAGGGGTGGGGTGGCAATTGCTGATGGGTGTTCTAAGCTGGGTGTGGGTGGGTGGGTGGGTGGCATGCCCTGTAAAGATGCCTTATTAGGTTTAGAGTAAGGTGGATTAGGTTACGTTAGCACAGTTCTGAAAGGTAATATTTACACCTAGTAATAAAACTCTAGATGCAGTTGCTCCCCGTTTTCTATGATCTGTCCCGTTTTTTATGATCTAATTTATACGAAAGGCATTTTGAGAGCGGGTGCCTTACCTCCACCGACATATTTGATAATGTCCTATTTCCTCCTCCGTATGTGAAATTTGCATTACTTGCCCGTCAAAGGCTGTAAAGAGGAACGAGTTTAACTGGGAGATATGAATCCCTTAGAAGCGACGGCGTCACAAAGAGCCCAAATGAAATAGCCTCCCAGTTTTGCTCTTTGAAGGAGCTCAAGGGGAATATGAATATCATATATCATATATATATATATATATATATATATATATATATATATATATATATATATATATATATATATTGTGTGTGTTTGTGTGTTTGTGTTTGTGTGTTTGTGTATGTGTGTGTGTGTGAAAATGGGGGCAGACGATCCTTTAAAAGCTTGGAAATTAAGAAGCTCCTATTTTGAACCCATATTACTTATATACAGATTATATATCTATCTATCTATCTATCTGTCAATCTATCTATCTATCTATCTTTCTATATATATATATATATATATATATATATATATATATATATATATTCAAGGTTAATACCTATGGATTATCTGTAGTAAATACTTAGCGAAAGGTAATACTACAACGCAAGTGATAATCTCCAAATTACCATAAGCTAAACAGAATGAGACTTCACTTTTGTTCATTCATTTTAGTACAAAAGCTGCACAATCACCCTCTACTTCCAAACTTTGGAATTCTCTTCCTACCTCTGTATTTCTTTTTTTCAGGGCTGGGCTAGAAAATTCTCGTGTTATTCTAAAGACTAGTAAGCTGCTTGTTAATTTAGTTACAATGTAAATGAATGAATAGATAATAAAATATATAAATACATAAATAAAGTAGGTTATAAACAGTTATAGCAGAACATGGAGAGAGAGAGAGAGAGAGAGAGAGAGAGAGAGAGAGAGAGAGAGAGAGAGATAATGGCGTCAGCCTTATTCTTTAGAATTTGATAAAAATAAAAAAAATAGGTATAGTAAGTTATAAGCATTAATAGCGGAAAATGAGGAGAGAGAGAGAGAGAGAGAGAGAGAGAGAGAGAGAGAGAGAGAGAGAGATAATGGCGTCAGCCTTCTTCTTTAGAATTCTGATAAAAATGAAAAAAATAAGTATAGCAGGTTATAAGCATTAATAGCAGAAGATGAGGATAGAGAGAGAGAGAGAGAGAGAGATAGAGGGTGGGGGGGAGGTGTTAATGGCGTTAGCCTTATTCTTTGGAATTCTGATAAAAATAAAAAATAAGTATTGTAGATTATAAGCATTAATAGCAGAAAATGAGCAGAGAGAGAGAGAGAGGGGGGGAGGGGGGCCGGGTGTTAATGGCGTTAGCCTTATTCTTTGGAATTCTCAGAAGCGGTGCTGGATTAATGTCCCACTCTGAAGTAATTTGTATAATTTTCCAATGCAATGCTAAAGACCTATCATGGAAATATCGTCATATTTCACTCGACGCTCAGATCAAACAGAGCAATACTGATTCTCATTAAGAAATCAAAGCATTCGCACTCCCAGAGGGAGAGAGAGAGAGAAATTGTTTACAGTTTTCCCTACATATGCAAGGCGCACGTATACTCTCAATCAAAAAGAGCAGTACTGATTGTCATTAAGATATCAAAGCATTCGCACTCCCAAAGAGAGAGAGAGAGAGAGATTGTTTAAATTTTTCCCTACATATGCAAGGCACACGTATGATTATGTTTTATTTTCTTTTTCGAAAACTCATTGAATATACAAAAAAATGTTAATAGCAGCTAAAATAAAAACAGTTTGGTTAGACTTGTGTCTGTCAGACAGTTTAAACATCAAATTCCCTGTTAAGCGTCACTTACACACATGAATAACCAAGTGTGAAAGCTTCGCTAGTATTTACCTCTTACTGGTAGACTCGTTTTTCACTCGTTCCAGTCATGAAAAAAATAAGACTAGCCCTGCTACAAGAGACACAGCTTTTGAGGTGAGCTTTGCATTCTCTCTCTCTCTTATTCTTTTACATCTTTAGAAGTTGATAAAGATTCCCAGCGATTTTACCCTGGGATCCTTAAGCGCTTTGCGTGATATGCAAATGAATGCCGTCATTACCAAAACTTAACATTTTTGCTCTCGACTCAGTTAAATCACAAGAAAAAGGAACAAAAGTGTTCCGCAAAAATGCGACATGAAAGCATGCTGAAATGAGAGAGAGAGAGAGAGAGAGAGAGAGAGAGAGAGAGAGAGAGAGAGAGAGAGAGAGAGAGAGAGAGAGTTATATTTTTCTGGGTATTTACCCAAGTATAAAGTCTCTTTGATCTACCCTCCCCCTCACCTTTCTCTCTCTCTCTTTCTCTGTCGTAACGATGAAGTTTATTTGGAGATTGGCATCATTTCAGCAATTCCGCAAGTATTACAAAATAAGTCTTTATAATGAAGTGCTGGTCTTTCTCTCTGCCTTGGTGATGAAGGTTAGTCTAAAATTATATTTTTGGTAATTGGGCAATATTTCACAAAACCATCAAAATTACTGTGAAGTAGCTTCGATCTCTCCCCTGCTCCCCCCTCCCCGCAGCTCTCTCTGACACACACACACTGCCGTGACAATAAAGGTTATTTTCTCTCTGAGGCAAATGGAAAAGTCAGGTCACAGGAAGTGGACTCATTTGCTAACCAACACTGGTTACCCACAGAGTCGTGCTGGGAAATCCTTTCTCTGCACCGAATCGATACGCGTCATAATAATAACAATGATAAAAAAAGCTCATGGCTATTTGCTCATACGTACTTCATTTAAACTTCGTATTTTGCAGAGTTTTCCACTTTCTTCCCCATTTTCTTTGGAGGACTTTTTTTTTTTTTTTTTGCTTATCCGTACTTTATCAGTGACCATGCTTTTACCTTTTCATTAAGCAACGTTCGGAACATGCCATCTCGGCCTTCAGCAATAGTACTATGATTTTTGACGATATTTGCACACTAATTTAGCTTTTGATTTTACGTTATTATTAACGTTGCCCGTGCATTAACAAAAAAATATTTCATTTTTACTTCTGAGAGACATATAAACCATAGAAAGAACACCCTTACTCGTCAATTAGCAATGGAAAGCGTGTACAGTACATTATATTAAATCTTCTACAACATCAGTAGACGAGAAGCTACAGTGAAAACGGCAGTAAATATCATATAATCATGAAAATAATATTCTCGCTACATAGCAGCCCATTAATAATTCATAAACGTTGGCCTATTGATTTTGGGAGACACAGCAATTAATCAGCCTAAAGCATAAATCCTGATCATTTACTTTTGACGCAAGTCGGTTAACTTTCGCGCCAATTTTAGTGCTCCCTCACTTATGCTGACTGTTGGGTGGGGGAATAAGGGTTTGGTTGGGGAAGGGGGGTGAGAGTCAGTCAATCTTACCTGTAGCAGAGGGATAAGGTGAACTGCTTTATGCCTGTATGTACATATTCAATAAAGTGATCAAATTAATCTCGAGTATGAATGGTTAACTCACAAAAAATTACTGGGAGAGAGTTTCTGTAAATGTAACACCAGGCATTCCAGTCGGCGACTCACTCCTCGTCGAAATACCTTTTAAAAGCCCGCCATATATTGTTCATCGCCCAGTGTTACGTAAACAGTGGCTAAAGCCTCAAGGAACATCGACGTTGTTTTACGTTTGTGGCAGTGTCGCTTCTGATGAAATCGCGATTTTACTGAATTTGATAAGTGCGTTGTTTCGTCGAGTTGAGTGCACTTGCATTGTTGCTGTCTGTTATGCAAGTAGGACTGGACTGCTCAATCCGGCTTCTTTCTCTTGGTGATGGCTACGTCGTCATGTGAGTGTTATGATAAACTTATAGGTGGAACTTGACGAGAGCCCCTGGCGCTTTTTATGGTGCAAATTAACTTTGATTATACACTTGTCGGATTCACTTGAATTATACACTAGCTTGATTCACTTGAATCATACGCTAGCCTGATACCATCACGCCTTGATGTGTCTTAACTCGTCTGCCTTGACAGCCCTTTATTACTAGGCGTCAGCGAGTCTGGAAATGGTATCGGTTGTCTCGTGAAGCTTTCCCGTCGTTTGTCATCATAATTACAAGAAAGACGTAGGCCTGTGTAGGTTAAACGGCCCTTTATGCTGTAATTTGTTTTTCCACTTTAACTGTGTTTGGGGTTAGTTAGGAGAAGCTTAGACCAAATGCCATTTTAACCGTGTTTGGGGTTAGTTAGAAGCTTAGACCAAATGCTATTTTAACCGTGTTTGGGGTTAGTTAGAAGCTTAGACCAAATGCCATTTTAACCGTGTTTTGGGTTAGTTAGGAGTATATCAGACCAAAAGATGTAGGCTAAGAGAATATTTTCAACGGTAAAAGTTTCTTTCCATTATGTAACGTACTCTTTGTAAATGTAAACGTTTGTTTGGAAAAATATGAGTAACTTTGGGTAAGCACCCTGTCGTCTGCGTGATTTCAAAGTTTTAATAAAGTATGTATGCTGTTAATTCCACCAGCAGTCATATTTTTGAGAGTGATGGATTTCCTAGGCATAATTAGCGTGTGTGTGTGTGTGTGTAGTTTCAACACTGTTTTGCAAATTAGAAATAACCTTGAAGAGTCAGAAATAATTAGTCAAAAATACATGTAAGCAGCTTACCATGACACAGATTAAACTAGGCATTCCCGTAAAAACACGCAGGATTTAATGCCATCTATCATAATATTTTTTTTTCAGAGGGAAATGTTTTTATGACGTAATTATTATTTTTTTTACTTTAATATGCGCTATGGCGAATTAGGCATTACGTAAGGTAGCTACCGTGTCATGTAAACGTAATTTTACTTTTGTAATTTTATGTAGGCCGATATTCCATTATTGCATATATTTAAGAGAAACATTTCCAGTGGGTAATTGTGTGTGTGTGTGCTTTTTTTTTTTTTTGTAATTTAAACCGTTCACATGGCAGCTCTAAATATGTTCAATAGTCCGGTATAACATCGACTATGTTTTTGGTATGGAAAATGATTGTTAAGCGAGTAATTAATTTGTTTTGTAACTTGAAAAGTTTACCTAACAAAATAGGAACAGTTTACTGAACAAAATAGGACTGATATTTAACCTTGCCATTAACGCTGTGAAGAATACGTAGTGAATTGTGTAATTTCAAGTTTGGTCAAAATTTCCCATATGGCCATTATTAATAATAATAATTTTAAATATCAGAGTAAAACGTGCTCTCCAAGGCTATCATGATGTCTTGCTTTGCGCAATTTCAGTCTTGACAACTTGAGAAAAACGTAGGCTATCCACCTTCTAATTTTAGGTCTGCAAAAATATAGTACCATTTGTCCATCAGTAGTCATATTTGAGTAAACTGCTATTAACTTTGTTCTATCATTTTAATCATTTGGTCGGAAAATTAGGAATAACGTTAGCCAGCGTAGGCTGTGTGCCGTTCGTATTTTAACTCAAGACTTGCCCAAGCGTGGCTCGTAAGAATGAGTCTTGTAATGGGTAGCTCTAGATAAGTGGGTCTTGCGTTTGAAGCAACGGTGGTCGGTAATAAAGTCACGGGAAAAAAGTCACAATTTTGGCTAGGAGAAAGAGTCACAGGAAAAAGTCTCATTAATTTATGGTGGCCGGTAATAAAGTTACAGGGGAAAAATTCACAATGTTTCTTGGGGGTCATTATCTTTTTGATATTTACAGTCCTTTGATTATGTTTATACGGAAATCCCCAACGGGCTTGTACTAAACACGCCGCAAAGGTGGATACATACTGGGTTAAAACACTTGTGGGTCACTACCTAGGAAAGATTATTGTGACTTTTTTTCCTGTAACTTTTTTTCTGTGACTTTTTTTCTGATTTTTTTTTTTACCTGGATTCGAAGCAACGGCTTTGATTACTGGAGTACCCCCTGTCAATTTTTTTTTTGTTTACTAAATGATCAGAACCGTTTTCTTCGTTCGTAAGCAGATTTATATTTCATTATAGTTTATTCGTATATTTATGTATTGCTGGCTTCTTTTTGTTTTAGTTGGCAAAAGCAGAGTATTTTTATAAATGAAATATTATTTCTGTTACAGGAATACGTTGATATTCATCAAGTTATTTCGGTCTTCACCATCATGATATGAAGAACGAACATTCATGAAAACATGTTATTTTGACTCCGCGAATTATGCAACACCTTAATCTGTGTTTACCCAGAAGGTATTTTGCATTAACCAATGATCTGGTTACGGTGTTTTGGTTAGATTTTTCATCTGGCTACAGCTTATTTTCTTTCAACTTTTCATATGGTTACGGCTTATTTTAGTTTTCTGTAAAACAAAATTACTTTGCCGGTTTTGTCTGTCCGTCCGAACTTTATTCTGTCCGCACTTTTTTTTCTGTCCGCACTTTTTCTGCCCGCTCTCAAATCTTAAAAAACTACTGAGGCTAGAGGGCTGCAAATTGGCATGTTGGTCATCCATCCTCCAATTATCAAATATACTGAATTGTATCCCTCTAGCCTCAGTAGTTTTTAATTTATTTAAGGTTAAAGTTAGCCATAATCGTGTGCCTGGCAACGATATAGGCCATGCCACCACCGGGACGCGGTTAAAGTTTCATGGGTCGCGACCCATACAGCATTATACCGAGACCACCGAAAGATAGATCTATTTTCGGTGACCTTGATTATACACTAGCGGCTGTACAGAAAACTCGATTGCGCCGAAAAAACTTCGGCGCATGTTTTAATCGTTTGTTTTAGTGTTTCATCAGAGTCTAACCATTTTGTTTTAATTTATCATTTAGCTTCATCAGAGAAGTAGGCTAGTCAAAATGGAGCGTGCTATTAGGCCTAGTACGTACTTTCAAGTTATTTTTAGTTAGGAAAATTAGTCTGTGGTTTCCAACAAGGTAATACTATACAATAGGTAAGTAGAATGTATTTAAAAATTTTGTTGAGGTCGAGATCAGGAAGTGCATCGTGTTGTAGAGATATTTTTATGTATTGTTTAATAGATCAATATCCATTTTTCTATACCTGAATATTTACCCAGAGTATTTTGCAAAAGGACGGGTGGTGGTTGGGTTTTGAATTGAATTGAATATAGAATTTAGGCCAAAGGCCAAACGCTGGGACGTATGAGGTCATTCAGCGCTGAAACGGAAATTGACAGTAAAAGGTTTGAAAGGTGTAACGGGAGGAAAACCTCGCAGTTGCACTATGAACCAATTGTTAGGGGAGGGTGGGTTGGGTGGTCGTTGGGGAAGGGAGTTAGGAGGGAAGAAGAGAGAGGATGATTGGCTCAGCTGTGGTGTCAGTAGTTCCTGTTACCGGTTGAATCCAATTGTCATTCAAGATGTTTATAAGTAAAATGCCTTTGATGGAATGTTAAAGAACATTGTTATATAAGTATTATCTATAATTGCAAATTGAAGAACATTGTTAAAGGATATAATGCACAAATTGTACGTTGAACGTTTGTGAATAAAAGATAAAAAAAAACAACTGTTTGTGAAGGTTTGGCAGAAAATCAGAATGACTGGAAAAAGCTATTGCTGTGTTTACCTTATTAATCATGTCTGTTTATTCAGCTTGCAATATCGATGCGACTAGCACTCCTGAAAAGCATTTAGATATGACACCATGTTTGCAACTTTCTCATAATCGTGATGACATATTTTATTTCATTCCGTTACTAAGTTGTTGCAGTTCTTCGATTAAGCAGGCCTTGTGCCAGCACGGGCTCTTGCTTGTAATACTCTGCCGGCTATAGGCGGGTATTGGACGTATTGTATAATTGTGTGGAGGGATAGCCACTTGCGTAGACTAACCAACTCGAAAAGGTAATTTTTCCATTAGCAAATTGTATGCATAAGCGATACAAAAAGAGCAGTAGGCTTATGTGACATTTAAGCAAAGCAAATACCCTTAGATT
Source organism: Macrobrachium rosenbergii (assembly GCF_040412425.1). Taxonomy (NCBI): domain Eukaryota; kingdom Metazoa; phylum Arthropoda; class Malacostraca; order Decapoda; family Palaemonidae; genus Macrobrachium; species Macrobrachium rosenbergii. The sequence continues at coordinate 10,396,839 of NC_089793.1, read as the reverse complement.
TACTGACTTTTATCGTTACTGATTGCACAAAGAATTTTCTTGTAATACTAACAAGCCATACTGATTACTGTCATTACTGTCTAAACAAAACAAGTAAAAAATGCGCCGAAGTTTCTTCGGCGCAATCGAGTTTTCCGTATAGCGTATAATCAAGGCCACCGAAAATAGATCTATCTTTAGGTGGTCTCGGTATTACTGTATGAGCCGCGGCCCATGAAACTCTCAGCCGGCCGTGGTGGCCTGTGTTGTTGCATTTCCAGAAGCACGATTGTGGCTAACTTTAACCTTAAATAAAATAAAAACTACTGAGGTTAGAGGGTTGCAATTTGGTATGTTTGACGATTGGAGGGTGTATAATCAACATAGCAATTTGCAGCCGTCTAGCCTCAATAGTTTGTTTTTTTTTTGAGGCACAGAAAAACTAAAATGGTGTAGATTCTTGAGATATGGATATATTGATTGAGGATGTCATTCCTTGCATAGCTAAGCTACTCACAGAAATGTCATAAGTTAATTTCTGATAAAAAGCGAACTTTTGTTTCTCTTATTTGTTTTAGTGATAGGTCGCTAGTCTCAAATGAAATGCTGACCAACGGTATATTATATACAGTAATTGTTCATATAGGAGCTATGCTCACATTTTTAAAGCTGAGTAGTGGGGACACAGATTGATGAACCTTTAATGTTAGTGTACTTAAGCAATTTAAGTCTTATTCCTTTGAGTAATCATACCTGTCAAGGCCAAGAGAAAGAGAAGGTCTGCTCACTTTCCCCCAAATCCCCCATGTAGGTGGAGCTTTGTCTACCTCCTTATTGCGTCAGCAGGTGAATTGCCGTAATGAGCAGGTACCTCTCAGATACGTCATCGCCTGCGTAGTTACCCCAGGTGGGAGGCGACTCCACCCAACTGGGTAAATCTTGTCTCTCTTGGCCTTGATACCTGTGTACCATAAATTTACACGCACACGTACCCATGCAATGGGGGAATACTCCCTGTACTTTTTATTTTTGGTTATATATAGACCCACAAATATGGGCATGTCCTTACAATAAGTTGTTATGACATCATCCTTTCCGCTACAGAGGGATATTCTGTCAAAAGAATCTGTAGTTCAAAGATCATTCGTCCAGGTTTTTACTAGATTGATCCCGTAGGGGGGTAGCGCTGTCAGTGCACCTCACGCGCGGTGCACTGTAGGTGTTACTTAAGGTTCTTTGCAGCGTCCCTTCGGCCCCTAGCTGCAACCCCTTTCATTCCTTTTACTGTACCTCCTTTCATATTCTCTTGCATCTTACTTTCCACCCTCTCCTAACAATTGATTCATAGTGCAACTACGAGGTTTTCCTCCAGTTGCACCTTTGAAACCGTTTTACTGTCAATTTCCATTTCAGCGCTGGATGAACGATCGCATAGGTCCCAGTCCCTGGCCTTTGGCCTAAATTCTGTATTCCATTGTATTCTATGATCTTACACCACATGCCCATGACATCGTCCTTTCCGCTACAGAGGGATATTCTGTCAAAAATAAAAAAAAATCTGTAGTTCAAAGACCATTCGTCCAGGTTTTGACTAGATTTTTTTTTTTTTTTTTTTTTTTACTTTTATTGAGAAAAAAATAGGTTTTGCACATAGTTATCTTTTATACAAATCTATTTCTTATATTATATATATATCCTTTTTTTTATTAGTTGTTGCAATGTGGTTAAGATATCAGTTACATCTAGGTGCCTAAGTCAACTACACAAATGTTACTCCCATTTCTCGAGATGAACATATTCTGACTAGATTGAATATTGATGAACTGTGAAGGTCGGACGGGGAGATGTGTTCGTAAAGCGATTGATTTTCTAATAATGTTTGTTAATGTAGAATAATTTGAAACGATTTCGTAAACTAGTTTTGCATTTTCCTCTCGGTTAAATCCGCGTGCTTTTAACCGGTCAGTGATTGCCATTTGCATTATGAAACGAACCGATCTTTGTGCATATAAATAAATACTTAGTAATTAATCTGAGGGTGCATCGATTTGCTTTAAACAAAGAAAACTGTAATTGTATAATTAGATAATTTTGTCGACAGTCTCCGCAAATAACCGACTCGTATTTATATTCAATTTTTTAAGATTTGCAAAATAAGTAACATTATGATAATTTTACATTCTCAAGAGTTGCGAAATATGTAATATTTAATTTTCCCCTCACAAGATTTGCGAAGTAATTAACATTATTTTAATCTTCTCTTCCCAAGAATTGCGAGATAAGCAACATTATAGTATTTTTTCCCTTTTCATGATTTGCGAAATAAGTAAAATTATTATAATTTTCCTTGCTCATGATTGGCGAAATAAGTAACATTATAATAGCTTTCCATTTTCAAGAATTAGGAAATAAGTAACAGTACAGTAATTTTCCCTCCTCAACAATTGCGAAATAAATAACATTATAATACTTTTCCCTCTCAGTCCCTTTCAAGATTTGCAAAATAAGTAACATTATAATACTCTTCCCTCTCAGTATTTGCGAAATAAGTAAAATCATAATAATTTTACCTTCTCAAGATTTGCAAAATAAGTAACATAACTTCCCCTTATCAAGTTAAGTTAAGTATATCTTAGTTTAACCAGACCACTGAGCTGGTTAACAGCTCTCCTAGGGCTGGCCCGAAGGATTAGATTTATTTTTACGTGGCTAAGAACCAATTGTTTACCTAGCAACGGGACCTACAGCTTATTGTGGAATCCGAACCACATTATAGCGAGAAATGAATTTCTATCACCAGAAACAAATTCCTCTTGTTCTTCACTGGCCGCTCGGAGATTCGAACTCACGACCAACAGAGTGGTAGTTAAGAACGGAAGCCGCTCACCCAGCGAGGAACTCCCCTTATCAAGTAACTATAATAATTTTTCCCTCTCAAGATTTGCAAAATAAGTTACATTATAACAATTTCCCCTTCTCAAGAATTGCGAAATAAGTAACATTATGAAAATTTTCTCTTTTGAAGAATTACGAAATATATAAGCAACATCATAACACTCAGGAATTGTGATATAAGTAACATCATAACAATTTTCCCCTCTCAAGATTTGTGAAATAAGTAACATCATAACAGTTTCCCCCTTTCAGTATTTGCGAAATAAGTATCGCCAAAATAAATTCCCACCAAGAAATGGTGTAAAATCGAACGCGACGTATCTCCTCAAATATTTTGATAACAGACTTCGCAGTTATATTTATTACTGTAGCTCCAAATGGAATTGCCAGTCACCAAGAAAAATGGTGATGGAGAGAGAGAGAGAGAGAGAGAGAGAGAGAGAGAGAGAGAGAGAGAGAGAGAGAGAGCAACGCCATTCCTTTTTAACGTCGTTCTGATTCATATAGAGATAAATGTTCGAAAAATGTTTTCTATCTGCTCTGTATTCATGAACCTGAGAAGCAGAAACAGTGAACTGTCTTTACGTCGTTATTATACGGACGTGGGTGTGTATATATATATATATATATAGTATATATATATATATATATATATATATATATATATATATATATATATATATTATATATACACATATATATATATATATATATATATATATTATATATATATATATATATATATATATTTGTATGTATTTATATATATATATATATGTTTATATATAATTGTAATGTATATATATATATATATAGATTGATCGATATTTATGTATTATATATGTGTGTATGTATATGTATATATGTATTGCTTACATTTCTTAAACAGGAATTCAGTTTTGTAGAACCTTTTCAGACATGTATGTGGCACCTCGACTTGTTGCCAAGTAATTCACCCATAAATATGAAAGATAACGAATAGCAGAAGGGTAAGGTGCACCTTCCCATTAAAAAAAAAATGAGGCAGAAATGCTCGAAAATATTTGAATTAACCATTACTTCGTTCATTTCGTAACGGATTGACTAACGCGGATGGTTTATACGTTACACGAGATACGAAACAAATTAGAACCAGTGGTAACAAAGTATCTGAAAGCTACAATGTTCCATCTTCATTTGAACATCGACCGAACTCTTGCGTTGTTGTCATCTGGGAATGGTCTGCCCTGCAACTATGTAACCAGGCTATTTGTAGTTCTGAGGGACCGGCACACTTTATATAATAATACCAGCTTGTTACAGTAGTGGCTGAGCTCTCTTGATCTTGCACCGTGGGAATTGAGTTTGTCAGGATATTTAAATACGTTATTTTTGATGTCATCTTTTGGGAATCCAGATAATTGACCAAAAAGGCTTGGGCTCAGATAAAATGATCTCGGTAGGTGTTTATTATTCAGCTGAATACACAAAGGGTAGTAGAACAATCGCAGAAACGTAGGTTAAAACTCAGGTCTGTTGAGATATTTGCAAAAGTATTTATAAATCTGTTATGGTTAAATTCTCAAAGTACTACTATTCTCTTAGGTTTACGAAGATTATTACTGTTGAATTTTCAAATTACTACTATTCTCCTAGCTTTACGAAGACTGTTACAGTTAAATTTTCAAAGTACTACTATTCTCCTAGCTTTACGAAGACTATTACGGTTAAATTTTTCGAGTTTTACAACTGTTCGAGGTTTACTTACATTTGACGAAAACTTGAACCCGCGCGGACACCGCAGGTGGCACTCCGTTCGAGGCTACGCAGAGAAAAGCACCACCGTCGTTTCGACTCAAAGACAGAAGGGTGAGTCTTGGGCCTGGAGCCTCTGTCACTGTAAAGACAAGAAGAAAAGGAATGAACAATAACACATAGTGTATAATGTAGTGGACATTTCATGGCATTTAACATCACAATATTAAAGTCTTTCCAGCGTTAAGATAGGATGGAATGGTAGTCTCTAGTTTATAGGCATTGTGCCATTCCTGTCACTCAGACATAGGAAGAGTCATCCACTTTGCCTTGCAAGAACTTTCTCTGTGGTGGACCTGGCTAGAATGCAATGTCAACTTTGATATTCACTTTGTCATAGGGAATGCACACATGCGCATGTGCGCGCTCACTCACTCACACGCACACACACACACACACTGATAATTCTTCATCATACGCCTTTTTATCCTGAGATGAGGTGGCTCCAGGAGCTACTAGCCTAATAGGGGGTTCATAGTCTTATGACATTTATTTCTGTGCAACGATAGACTGATTACCAAGTACAGTAGATAACTTCCTTGCTGAGGATCCTAACGTTGACTGTTGTTGGTGGAGCGAATATCACGGTCACTGGAACATAACGTTCCATGAACACCTTTTCCAGAGCCTCTTCTCCGTTGCAAGGTGGTTTTTTTTATAAGTACTGTTTTGGACACTGTTATATTTAGTTGAAGGCATGCGTCTCACCTGTCAGACTTTCTCGTAACACCCATCATGTCACCTTTTCTCCCATTCATTCTGAAGGAACTAATTTGCTTGGGAATGTAATGTTTGGTGATCTACTCGCAAGCTTTGAGATTATATTCCTACGTCCGTATTTCCTGACACCTTGGAAAGTTTCAGCCTACAAGATGCGTACCTTCATTTCTCTATCCTTCTTGGTTCCAAAAGGATATTTTACCGAGATAGGTTGCCCTTCCCATCGGCCTTCTGAATGAAAAATATGGTTATATATATATATATATATATATATATATATATATATATATATATATATATACATATATATATATATATATATATATATATATATATATATATATATATATATCACGATCCTTTATGACCAGTTATCCAGTAAATGTCATTCAAATTCCTCCTATGTTCTTATGTATACGCACCAGTATTATTATCCTTACCATTTCAAAACGAAAGACAGTATACAAATCATGGACATCCCATTTCATCGCTACAAACGTCCCCCTCCCTTTCGCCCTCCCCACCCCCTACCTCCACCCCACCATCACGACCCCACCCCCCAAAAAAAAGCAGCAACGCGACCAAAAATTCAAATCCGAAAAATATTAGTCCTGAAGTTTTGTGAAGTCTGACACATATGAAAAAACCCGTAGAGATACGAGGAATTTCAGACGGGACTAAAAGCAATGGGTATGTAGAGAGAGAGAGAGAGAGAGAGAGAGAGAGAGAGAGAGAGAGAAAAGAAAGAAAGAAATGATATTTGAGTAAAACGCTTCATATATTGCTAGAGTTTATTGTTTTTGTTTTGCTGCGCGAGACATACATGAAAGGTAAAACCCTGGGCGTTCCATTTTCTGCAATGAAAAATTCTCGCCGCGTTTGAAAGCCAAAACTAGAAAAGATTTTCCCCTCTTCTTTGGTCTTTTATTATGTCACTAACAAATTGAGAAGGGCAGCCTTTGGTTTAGGTTAACGTTTCCCTTTGTTCTGTGTACCGCTGCTGCTGCTGCTGCTGCTGCAACGTTTGGTTTATGTGGCGTTGCTGCTCTCTTTTCAGCTCTCCCGGCAACATTTGGTTTATGTTATGTAACATAACATTCCCGCTTTTCAGTTCTGGGCAATGTTTCGCTAATCAACATTTCCCTTTTTCAGGTCCATGCAGCATTTGGTTCATGTGACTTTTCTGACTTTTCAGTTTTCTCCAACATTTGGTTTATGTAACCTTTCTCACTTTTCAATTCTCAGCAATATTTGGGTTATGTAACCCTTCTCTCTTTTCATCTCTTTCCAACATTTAGTTTTTGTGGCTTTTCTCACTTTTCAGTTCTCTCCAACATTTGGTTTATGTGACATTCCTCACTTTTTTGTTCTTTCCAACATTTGGTTTATGTGACATTTCTCTCTTTGCAGTTCTCTCTAACATTTGGTTTATGTGACATTTCTCTCTTTGCAGTTCTCTCCAACATTTGGTTTATGTGACATTCCTCACTTTTTTGTTCTTTCCAACATTTGGTTTATGTGACATTTCTCTCTTTGTAGTCCTCTGTAACATTTGGTTTCTCCAGCATTTGGTTTAGGTGGCATTTCTCTATTTTCAGTTCTCTCCAACATTTGGTTTATGTGACTTTTCTCTCTTTGCAGTTCTTTCCAACATTTGGTTTATGTAACATTTCCTCTGTTTTCAGTTGTCTCCAACATTTGGTTTATTGACATTTCTCACTTTTCAGTTCTTTCCAACATTTGGTTTATGTGACTTTCCTCACTTTTTATTTCTCTCCAACATTCGGTTTATGTGACATTTCTCTTTTCAGTTCTTTCCAACATTTGGTTTATGAGACATTTCTCTCTTTTCAGTTCTCAGCAATATTTGGTTTATGTATTGGTCTCTTTTAAGTCCCTCCCAACAATTTTGGTTTATTTAATATTTCGTCTTTAGTTCTCAGTTGTGTTTGGTTTAGTAACCATTCCCTTATTACAGTTCTCTGTAACTTTTGGTTTATGTAAAATTTTCCATCATTCCGTTCTCTATAAAACTAATGGGATTTATGTATGATTATCTTCACTTCGTTCCATACTAAATTTGGTTTATGTGACCCTTCCTTCAGTTCTTTGCAACATTCCGTTGTTTTACTTTTCGTCTTTTTAATTTTTTTTTTTTTGCAGCATTCGGTTCATGTCACATTTATCAGTTGTTTCATCCTTTTGTTTTGTTTCCCTTTGGTTTTGCAGTATTTGGTTTATGTAAAATTTCTCAACAAATTTTTTTTTTCTTAAGCAATTGGCTTAGTAATTTTACCTTTGATATGTCCATTATTTTTTGTATGTATCTCCTAACAGTTCTTTGCATTTGATAATTCATTGCAGGCGCTCTTGTCTTTCTCCAAAGTTGTAATGGTTTATATATATATATATATATATATATATATATATATATATATATATATATATATATATATATATATATATATGTAAGATTATATGTATGTATATATATATATCTATCTATGTATACATATATATCTTTATATATATATATATATATATATATATATATATATATATACATATATTATATAATTAAAACTACCAAAGACCTGGACCCGAGTATGATCCCCTCGGATAACTAATTAGTAGATACCGCGTAGCTGAAAAAAGAATAAATAAAAGCAGGAGGAGACAGAATGAGCTGTAAACGCAGGATATCACGTTCTTCTCGTCCGTGACAGCTGTGTATCTTACAGGGAATGGGACGATTTTTTTGTAACTTTTGTATTTTTTGCCGTCGTCCGGTACATGTTGTGTGGGGGAAAGTTTCTTTGCGTTTTACTTCTTTCAAGTATTGTGTGTTAAAAAGGCATTTCCTCTTTGTTTATTTATTTTTATTTTTGCATCCAGTGATTTAATGATTTATTTATTTGTTTATTTATTGCATGGATGCACGGGGAAAAGTTCCTTTTTTATTTTTCTCATGTCAATCGGTGTCTCGAGGGATATCCTGTCGATCTGTCCTCAGATACGTCGCTTTACATACGATATAAACGGCGAATTTAAGTGCAACTCACTAACACCATCTCTCCAAATGTTTTGGGAGCGAAATTGCTGGTCCGCTGGTTAGTGGTTAGTGTCGTGGCATGCCACTCAGATGTTGCGGGTTCGCGTCTCCCTTAGGGCGATGCAAAATCACTGGCTGTGTATCATGATCAGTTACTGCTGCAGTGTGTGGGGCCTGGGGTAGGAGGTTGAAACCAACATTCTTTGGAGGCTTGAATTTCAAGTCAGTGGCCCCTTTCGTGTGCTTGTTCTGTGTGAATAGGTTTCATCTACTGAAATAATAATATAATAATAATAATTTCGTAAACCTCTTTTGTGGTATATCGTAGAATGTAGAATTTACAGCATGTTTTAGAAGTATATATTTAATTATCGTTTTAAGAATGATTCTGATAATCACTCTATTCCTGGTAGAGCCTTCCACAACCAAAGGCAACTTCTTCATTTCTTGTGATTCATTGCGATGGTCTCTATCCACTGAGCAACTTCAGATTCAAATTTGGAAATGAATGTAGTCTAGAGCAGTGGTTCTTGATATACCACGCCCCCTCTAAGAGTTGGTCCTTCCCTCCACGCTCCCCTTGCATCTATGAGTAAAATTCCCTTCCAGATTTACAGGAAAAAAAAAAAGAGAGAGAGAGAAGGGATGTTTTTATTCTTATGGAATGAATTAGTGAGATACTTAACGCTGCTTCTTAGCGACTCTTGTTAAGAAAATAACGAACATGATTAGAGGATTTTTTATTTTTCCCCATGGATCTACCTCACCCACCCTGAAATTGCTGACGCCCCCCGGGTTAAGAACCACTGATCTAGAGTGACATTTTTCCTTTTTTGGGGGATGAATAAGCTAATGTTAATGATTAGCCGGATCGTTAACATTGCTATGTAACTATTAAAATGAAACAGAAACAACGTTTTTATGAAAGCAGAAAAAACTATATATTCCTTATGAGGAAATAGGCATTAGTTGTGAATGTCATTCTGCCGTCAACCATGAAGAGATTCTTAGGGCAAATCATTCATATTTCCAGATGTATTATTTAATAGTGAAATAAAATTTGTCGGGGAGTGTCGATTCGCAGTTAAATAAGAAGAGATTCTGAAAACAAATATTATTTGTTCATAGGTGCGCTTAAAATATGAAGTACAGGGGAACCGACATAACCAGATTCTTAAGGCAATCCTTTTAAATTCTCCTCCGTAGGGGGTTAGTGTCGTCAGTGCAACTCACGCGATGCACTGTAGGCATTACTTACGGTTCTTTGCAGCGTCCCTTCGGCCCTTAGTTGCAACCCCTTTCATTCCTTTTACTGTATTTCCGTTCATATTCTCTTTCTTCCATCTTGCTATCCACCCTCTCCTAACAGTTGTTTCATAGTGCAACTGCTAGGTTTTCCTCCTGTTACACCTTTCAAACATTTTCACTGGCAGTTTCTTTTTCAGCGCTGAATGGTCTCATAGGTCTTAGTGCTTGGCCTTTGGCCTAAATTCTATATTCCATTCTATATTCCGTTCTTTTAAATTCTCAAATGTTTTTATTAAAAATGAAATGGATATTTGTCGTAACTTTCAGTCCACGAAACATCTTAAAGAGTCTCAACGGAACTTATTTGTATTCCCAGATGTAGTTAATAACCAAACAAAATACCTTGTTAGTGACTGTCGACGGGGATGGTCCTTCATTTTTTCTCGTTTTTCTGGCCCCTCATATTGGAAACGAGGTCGGCTAAGGGGAAGGGGGGCGGTCAAAACAGAACTTGCGGAAAAGGCGATGATTTATGACCTGATTTCTAAGTTTATTAACCATCAAACTCGCCAAACTCCCGGGGATTTATGACGGGTTTTCTAGACATCACGTGGAAAGATTATAGTAGTAAAAGTGGGCCAGGGTTAGACTGAAGCACTATCAGAGAATTTAAGTCCCCCTTTTTTTTAGTGGCTTTAGAAAAATAATCCGGTAGAAATTGTAATTAATTTTGTATGGGCAACAAAAGAACTTGAGAGTAAACGTACAGGCGAAAGCAATATTGTCGTATACCTATCGATTACTAATTTTAAATCTTAGATATTAAGGGACTAATATTTGAGATGAAAGGCCTAAATTACTCTGCAGTTCAGTTATTTTTACCATGGCCTATCACATAGTAAGCAAGGTAAGTAAGATTTAATATAGTATTTATTGGCTGTTAAACTTTTATTACTTCCACACACACACACACACACACACACACACACACACACACACATATATATATATATATATATGTATATATATATGTATATATATGTATATATATGCTATGACTCCATGAAGTATTAATTTTTATGAATATACATACAGTATATGTACAGTGTATATGTATGATATGTATTTATATTTATACATATGTATATACATTTATATATATTTATATATATACAGTATATATATATACATACATACGTATATGTATATATTTATAAATATACATATATATATATATATATATATATATATATAATATATATATATATATATATATATATATATATATATATATATATATATATATATATATATATATATATATATATTCACCCAATAACGTAATGGTATTTATTTGTGCCGACCACCATTCACATTCTATCCCCTTTGAATACACACTGGCTAAAACACAACATTTCAATTTGCCTTCACAAATGAAGAGTATGACACATTAAATACTTAAAAGGGTATACAAATAAGTTAAAAGGGTACACAAACAAGTTCGTCGAGTCGAGCATTGCAGTTTTACGATCGCGTTTTCATCCGACTTACAGAATATGCGGATGAGGAATTCAGTCATTTCTGGCCAAGATTCAAGGGCAGTGTTCAAAGCTTTGCTCGAATGAATCTGTATGGATTATCGAGTGATTTTTATTTAAGTATAAAGCATTTCTGGTTGTTTATTTTCTTTTTTATTTTTGTATGTGTTTTATAATGCTTTGGTTATTTTTTCTTTTTTTTGCGTAAGGGACTTGTTTTCAGTTGAGGCAAATTAATGGCGTTTTTGGGAATGTTTCCTCTGAATCTGCCTAAAATAGAGAAAGAAGTA
>NC_089793.1:10367823-10370323 GCF_040412425.1 Macrobrachium rosenbergii | reverse complement strand
TTTTATATATATATATATATATACTTTTCCGCATTTCATCAGTTTGGGTGAACTTTCCAGTACCAGACCATGTATTATTTTTATAAATCAGCTAATTCGTCCTATATACACACATATACATGTATTTATTTATTTATTTATTTATTTATTTCGTCAGTTTGGATGAACTTTCCAGTATCAACTAATTCGTCCCTAGTTTGACGAACTGGCGCAAACCATTTCTTCCCCATTCTGAGGAAATAGGTTTCAAAGATTTTGATATTCAGAACTCATCTTTGGAGTAAATTTGGTTTGAAAACGTGACAACACAGACAGCTGAAGTTTTAGTATGTTATAGAGTATCCAAAACTGAAACACTCTGGCTAGAACACTCAAATTAAAAAAAAAAAAAATAGAATGGGTTACCCCAGTTCGTCAAAACGGAGACGAATTATTTACTACATATTGCTTTGCCTTTCACCCGGCATCCGAACTCATTTCGAATAGTTGTTAGTGTCCATCTTCCAAACCAACGATCATTGCAAATGTAAGTTGAAAATAGTGTTCTTACCTTTAGAGTGATTCAGCGAGAATGCTGTCCCATCCTCTCTTCTCCAGGTGAGATTGGGCTCCGGGTCACCTGTCGCTCCACATTCGAGAGTGACGTCGTCCCCTTGAGACACCGTGACGTCACTGGGTGGGCTTGTAATGCTTGGGGGTACTGGAAGAAAGAAAACGCGGGCTGCCGTTATTTATTGATTTATTTTTTTCCAGAGTAATGGCTAACGGGAAGGAGGGGAGAAGGGGACGGGGTTTAAATATAAAGGACACAGATTTTATCTTGATATTAACAAGTTCGTATCAGAGTTTATTTGGCGAATCACTATTTTACTTGTCCCATTAATCAGGATGAAATACTGCTCTCTTGGTTTAAGCTACCGTTTTATTTTGATTTCAAAATTACCCGAATCAATTCTTTTAATTAACTACCCAACTCTTTATGATTTAAGAGGGGTTAAATCTACATATCTTTTGTGATGCTCTGATGTGTGCATATCTTATTTTCATATCAGTGTAGTTCTTATCAAACTTTTTATTTTTAATTAAAATGCTCTTTTATTTTGAGATTAGTGTATCGTAAATCGAATACTTTTTAATCCTTTTAATCCAAATGCTGCACCCGTTTGATTCTTGACTCACTACGTATTTGTCTGCATTTTATTGAAGATTAGAAATCAGACTCAAACACACATACATATACATATGTAGACACTCCACAAAGGGAAGTAAAGGACTGTAAGTCGAAAGGCCTTGCAGCACTCCATTGTTTCTCTTTCATTCGTGGATTTTGTCTTTACTTATATATTCATCACGTTCCATATTTTCGTGATTCAGTTTTACATATATGTATATATATACATATACATACATATATATGTGTGTGTGTATGTATGTTTGATAATGATTTGAAAAGTGAAGATAGACTGTCAAAATTGGTAGGAATAACAAGGGTTGTGTGCAGTGTTGTTAAAAAAATTGCAGCTGACGTTATCCCAGAATTTACGTTTAGTCATTCAGAACGTATCCAGCTTATATCATTCAAAGCATATTCAAATACGCGTTATGGGTAGTAAGAGATTGTAAGTTTTATTTTACAGGTAGCGCTAAATTTATTAGGATTATCACGATACGTTGCAAAATAATGACTTTGAAATTATATTTCATAAAATAACAGAATATATGAAATTATATTTCATAAAATAACAGAATATATTTTATGAAGGTATGATATATGAATTTCGAAAATGAAAACACCGAGAGTTTCTGCAGTAAACCTGACGAGAGGAAATTACTAAGTTATTCCTCTTTCGTGAAGAGTAATTCGATATAAAAATCTGAGGAAGATAATTTTCAGACATTATGAAACAAAGGAGCGAGACAGTTCATAAAGCTTAAAGATTTAACGTGTAATAATTACGGAGACGCTTGGGACCGGTTTTTTTTTTTTTACCAGTGTTATTAATCTATTGGTGTCGTGGGAAATCGGTATTGATAGTGCTTTTGATTATGTTAAAAAGAGTCAGATTGCGTTTCCTCAAAGTAATTTTATCATTTAGAAGTTCCTCCAACGATATGTTGATTCCTTAGTGTTCATATTACACACACACAAACACACACACACACACACACATATATATATATATATGCATATATATTGTGTATATATATATATATATATATATATATATATAATATAATATAATATAATATATATATATATATATATATATATATATATATATATATATATATATATATATATATATATACATATATATATATGACTTATGAATTTTTTAAAAGGTATAATTAATAAAGGTTTTGATCGTGTTATCGAACATTAAAACTCTTCTTTATAGGAGTTAATTCAGTAGCCGTTTTCAGCCAAAAACGCTGCGGCAGAAACTGTGGCAGTAACTGTCACATAAATCTCCAATATATTTCACCAATAGTACAATTA